>NW_016158334.1:39992-47421 GCF_001687245.7 Rhagoletis zephyria | reverse complement strand
TGGTTAAGAAAAGCACTAATATTCTCTTTCTTCCCCAATTTAGCGATTCGGACATGACAGTGGCAATGTTGGAGCAGAGGGGAGCACCCGACCTCCTCCTCGCATCTTTATACATGCCATACGATGTACCCGATCCCCCGAAAAAATCCTTCAGGAAACTCACCGCCTGGGCGGAGCAACGAAGTATAAATATGGTGGCTGGCTTTGACGCCAACGCTCACCACACGGCGTGGAACAGCTCGAACATCAACAATAGAGGTGAGTCACCCTTTAGTTACTTATTATCTACAAAACTTACTATCTGTAACAAGGGTAATCACCCCACTTTCTACAATAGAATAAGGGAGGATGTTATAGATATAACTCTTGTAACTAACTGGAACAATGTTAGGGTTGACCGCGGGCACGTCGCGATAAAATGGTCTTTTTCTGATCATTGTCGCATCGTATTCTCCCTTAACCTAAGCAGACCGACACTAAAACCTTATCGAAATCCTCGTAGGATAAATTGGAACAAATTCAGCCAGCTGGTGTCTGGAGCGAGTCCACCGTACACGGTGAAGCCAAATTCAGCGGACCAACTGGAGGGAGCGGTCCTCTGTCTAACGAAGTCTCTCAACGAATGTTACATAACAACCTGTCCCGAGAGCAAACCTTCTAAGCGACACCCAAGGTGGTGGACGGCCGATTTAAGGCGGCTCAGGATAGCAGCTAGGAAAGCTTTCAATAAAGCGAAGTTCACTAAGAACGCGGAGGGTGACAGGTAATAAGGTCAATGGAAATAAGGTCAATTGACTTTATTTCCCACCCTGGTCCGAAATAAAGTCAATTGACATTATTACCTTTTCAAAAGCGAAATAAAGTCAACAAAAATTTGGAAATAAAGTCATTGACGCTATTTCCTCATTCAAATGGAAATAGCGTCAACAATGCTTAAAGTATGTCGATTCATAGAAAAAAATNCAAGAACGCGGAGTGCTCTTTGGGCGTATTTTAAAAGAAAATTGCCAATGAAACTGAAGTAAAATTTGAAAAGTGTTGTAGAGAAATGAATTTTAATGACAGTACAACAACATTGTCAAATCATTTAAGAGCAGCGCATAAAATTACTATACGAAAATAAATTCCTCAAATTTGTTAATCGTTTGTCTCCACAATCTTCAGTTAATAATGAGGTAAGATAAACATAGATATTTATTTTAAAAATTTCATGCAAGAAAGTTTTTCTGCATTAGTTTATGTAAGTTTCTACAGACAGTCTTTGGTTCGAATTTGACCAATCCGTAAGGTACAACATTTTAAACACCGCTAAAAACGTTGCTGGTAGGATTCCAGTTAATATGCGACATTAGTCGTGTGGATAGTCCCAATCCACTAGCTGTCTGGGCTACTCCCATATTTATCCATGCTTATAAAGTGGCACTATATTTCTACCAATACCCGCCAATTCTGCTCCATCGGAAGGTCACATTTTTCAAAAAGTTGTCCGTATTACCAAATATCGATTCGAAAAATTTTTAGAAATATTTTTTTTTGAAAATTTAAAAATTTTTAAATTTTTTTTCAAAAATATAATTTTTAAAAACCCTCACAACCAACATTTTCCTGCTGTATAATTGGAACAATTTTCAAAATTTTTAAAAATCCTTTAGTGTCTGTTTTTTTTTACGTAGCATTGAATTTCACTAAATTACAGATTATTCTAAAGACCACTAGTAAATCGTGACGGTTTTGGCGTATTCTGACTCTTATAATTATAGCTAATATATGAGTTAAATGCAGAGTATAGTTAATACATATTTTTGTATTAAAAAAGTCGAACAAAGTCGACTTTTCTTCGTGGATCGGTCGACTTTTAAAGTCGACTGTACAGAGTCGATCGAAAAGTCGAAAGTCGACTTTCTAGTGAAGTCGAACAACCCTAATCATGAACGGGAGTTCAATAAAAAAATTTAAATTACTAATATGTAAAAACACGATGCGACAAACTAAACGCCTGCGCACAGCTGGAATACGAGAAATATTTGAAGAAAGAGTGTAGAAATGATACATAACTTGCAAAACATTTTTGGTTTCCACAAAAATAAAGCGAACACTAATAAATTGATGAAAGAGTCCATGTCCAAAAACCCCGGAGGAACACTGAAAGAATTCTGTGTTTTAAATTAGCATATTTTGAACGAATTCGGAATGTCTAAGGTGGAAAAGAAACCAACCTTTCTATAAGGAAACAATTATAGAAAAAGAATTTTCTTACACTGTATTCATGTCTCCGCCAGCAGTTTATGACGACATCATTTAAAAGCAGCTAAGTAAGGAGAATGACGACATTATTTATTAGATGGCACACTCAACGAGCCAATGAACCAAAATGCGGGTATAAACAATTATTGATTATTTAATATCGGAACCGAGATCATATAAGTTAATTGATTGGTTTTCACACACTTTTGAAACACAAATTATATGCTCTTTTACTGCAGACAAGTTGTTGAATCAAAACACAGCAGAAATCTTCCAATCAGGGCTGCCAACTATCTTTAGTTATGAGGTGCAATATTGAGGATAAAAAAGTGCCAAAATGTGCCAAATAGAAAAATAAAAGTGCCAAAAAAGGTGTCATTCCTTTTAATCATTCACAAAATAAAGCTACATTTTCCAAACAAAAGTTCAATGATAAATTAAGATAAACAAGTTGAATAACCTTTATAAATTAGAAAATTTTAGTTGAGAAAAAGAAGTGCACGCAAAGGATTTCACAAAAATGTATTGAAATGTAATTTTTTTTTTTCAAAAGTGCCATTTTGGCACTATGTGCCAAATTGAAAAATTAAGTGCCATTTGAAGTAAAATAGGGACAAATGGCACGATTTGAGCCAAGTTGGCATCCCTGCTTCTAATAACTTACAAATATAAAAATGTGAAATATCGAGGGCTTGAATTCATTAATACCCTCTATCTGCAATTTGCACAAAAACTAGTTTTGATTTTAGAAATCATCCGGGACTTATTACCCGTCTGTATATAAGGTAGCATTAATACCACTGATGACAGTTAAAGCTTAGGTGGATTTTTATATCAGAATCTCATCTTTGTGAAAAGTGTGCAGATAGAGGGTATTATTGAATATAAGCCCTCGATGTTTAAAATAAATAAAAAATTTATTTCAACGTATACAAAAAATAAGTCTACCTGCGATACAGCACGGAGGGAGAAGGGGGGGCCGCGGCGTAGCGTGACGTGGTGTGCGCGCCGGTCGCGCGCGCGGTGTGGCGCGCTGACGCGGGCCGCCGCGAAGCTAAGCAAATTTAATGTTTGAAAGAGAAATAATGTCAATGGATTTTATTTCGTTTTTAAAAAGGTAATAATGTCAATTGACTTTATTTCGCACCAGGGTGGGAAATAAAGTCAACTGACCTTATTTCCGTTGTTCTTATTACCTGTCACCAACGCGGAGGACTGGGACGAATATCGTCGCAACTTCAATGCGTTCAAGAAAGAGATAATGAAAGCAAAGAAGGTTTCGTAGTCCAAATTTTGAGAGGACCTCGAAACGACTACTGATGCCGCGCGACTAAGAAGGTGCCTCTCGAAAAACCCGGCTCCTCCCGGTTTTCTTAAAAAGCCAGGAGGAGGGCACACCGAAAGCAGCCTTGAAACACTGGAACACCTTATGGACGTCCACTTCCCTGGCTGCGGTGACGCAGGGGACACAGGAACTCCTATGACAGAACAACCTAGTACCCACAGGCAAGGCAGTCCAGTGGACGAAATCATCACTACGGACAAAGTAGCTTGGGCTATCAGACCCTTCCAATCCTACAAATCTCCGGGACCGGATGGGATCTTTCTAGCCATGCTACAACTAAAGAGCGCCACGGTAACCCCCTGGCTAACGACAATCTATAGGGCGAGCCTCCTCCTAGGATAAATCCCAAAGTCATGGAGGGAGGTAAGAGTGGTCTTCATTCCCAAAGCAGGAAAAGCGGGCCGCAGCACTGCAAAAGATTTTAGGCCCATCAGCCTCTCATCATTTCTTCTCAAAATAATGGAGAGGCTTCTGAGTCTGCAGATCACGCAACGCCTTACTCCTGGGAACTTCAGCGAGGCTCAGCATGCCTACCGTAAAGGTAGGTCGGTTGAAACAGCCCTGCACGAGGTTGTTGGGAGTATAGAGCAAGCACTGAATCACAAGGAATATGCGCTGGCAGCCTTCCTGGACGTGGAGGGGCCTTTAACAATGTTAATTTGGCACCCATACACCACACCATGGTGCCTGTAGGACTGGACCCATTGATCACTCTCTGGATCGACAATATGTTGAGCACCAGAAACATCAATGGCTCCTTGGGAACATCAGAAGTAAGGAAAACAGCCACACGGGGCATACCTTAAGAGGGGTGCTATCCTCCCTACTGTGACACCTCGTGCTTAACGAATTCCTGCTTCGTACATCGAAAGCCGCTAAGGTAGTTGCTTACGCGGATGACTTAGTCATTCTGGTTGTGGGAAAATTCCTCTCCAAGGTCAGCGAGATTCTACAATCTGCAATTAACGATCTGTCAGGGTGGGCAGAAAGAAACGGCCTAGGGGTCAATCCCACTAAAATCGAACTTGTCCTCTTCACCAAGCGATATAAAATAGACAATCCAACCTCCGTCCCTCAATGGAGCAAATCTCAAATTGTCAAAAGAAGCAAAGTTTTTGGGGGTTATTCTTGACTCTAAGCTTTCCTAGAAAAGGAACACCGAAAAGCGGAGAAAGAAGGCGCTCAACGCGCTCTACTTCTGCAAAGCTACTATTGGAAAAGACTGGGGTCTGCGCAGATAA
Source organism: Rhagoletis zephyria (assembly GCF_001687245.7). Taxonomy (NCBI): domain Eukaryota; kingdom Metazoa; phylum Arthropoda; class Insecta; order Diptera; family Tephritidae; genus Rhagoletis; species Rhagoletis zephyria. Next base: position 42,591 of record NW_016158334.1, on the reverse strand, counting down.
TACATTGGATTTATATGGCGGTAGTTAGACCTATCCTCACCTATGGCGCGCTGGTAAGGTGGCAGGCGGTTGACACCAAATCCCATCTACTCAACTTGCAAAAGGTGCAACGACAAGCATGCTTATGCATAACGGGGGCGATTTATTCAACGCCCCAGGCATCTCTAGAGACCCTGCTGGACATCTCTAGAGACCCTGCTGGGTATTCCACCTATAGACCTATATGTTAAAAGTATCGCAGCTAACAGCGCTCTACGACTCAGAGCGTCTAACAGGCTGCGAACAACTTGCAAAGGTCACGCCACAATCTTCGGGGGAGTGGGGGTGGAATACAGCCGCTGTGACCATCAGGTCACGGAAATTGACTTCAATCGAAACTTCGATATCCATTTTCCTGACAAAATACCCTTCTTCACGGACGGCTCCAAAATGGATATCGGAACAGGGTCTGGGGTCTTCTCTCAGGAGCTATCTCTGAGGGAGTCGTATAGACTCCCAGACCACTGCAGTGTTTTTCAGGCTGAGATATATGCAATCCATATGGCGGCAAGGTTGGTGGGCATGATTGACTTAGTTCCATATAAACTTGCCTTCGTTGTTGACAGTCAGGTGGCTATCAAAGCCTTAGGGTCGGCAACGACTAACTCGTTATGCGTTAAAGAATGCCGAATATCACTACAAGCTCTAAAGCAACACATAATCCATCTTTACTGGGATCTGAGATGGGGCTCGGGGAAGCGACCCAAATCGTGAAACCCCCCTGCGATTTCTGTATTCAGAAGTCGAGAGACTGACCAGGACCTTCACACCTGCAGGGTATCGCGATCACTCTGGCCACGGCTCGATGAACGAAGAATAAGGAGTCTATTAAGGCTTTCATAGTCAAACGTCAGGCTTCTCACAGGAATACTAACGGGACACTCGACCATTGGCCACATGGCCGCCAGGTTCGGAGCCCCGCATAATGATTTCTGTAGAAGCTGCAGGGATGAGGAGGAGTTAGAATCCNGGGAAGCGACCCAAATCGTGAAACCCCCCTGCGATTTCTGTATTCAGAAGTCGAGAGACTGACCAGGACCTTCACACCTGCAGGGTATCGCGATCACTCTGGCCACGGCTCGATGAACGAAGAATAAGGAGTCTATTAAGGCTTTCATAGTCAAACGTCAGGCTTCTCACAGGAATACTAACGGGACACTCGACCATTGGCCACATGGCCGCCAGGTTTGGAGCCCCGTATAATGAAGTCTGTAGAAGCTGCAAGGATGACGAGGACTTAGAATCCGTCCAGCACTTCCTTTGCGAGTGTCCAACACTTCGAGGAAAACGCCTCAAGTTTCTTGGGGACCATTCATTCGAGAATCTGGATATCTTGGGGAAAGCTCCTCTGGAAGGACTGCTAGGATTCGCCAGAAAATCAAAATGGTTCGAAGACATGCAGGGATAGGCTTGGGGTAACCCCCATGGGCATCACAATGGGCTTCTGTGGCCTCCGATTGAACTCTTTTTTTTTCAGAGGGGCCCGTTTAACGTAACCTAACCTTAATTGTAATCCTAACAAGTAAGAAAGTCTAAGTTCGGGCGGAACCGAACATTAAATACCCGGCGCAAGTATTAAATATATGTTTTCCACCTTTCCGAAAGTTACCGCTACATGATAAGCCGGGGTGTATACATTTTAAGTAAATTAGCGTCCTTAAATTTCGAAATATTGAAATTTCAAGCATTTCTGAAATTTACCGTTATATGAAAAGCGGCCTCAATTTTAGTCCGATTTCAACAATTTTCAACGGTTTGCTTTTATGTGGCAAGCACAATAACCATACCGAGCTTGGTACAAATTGCTAGAACGGTTAGCGAGATACATATATGTGATCACAAGTGGGCGGTGCTACGCCCATTTTCCAAAATTTTTTCATAAACGTATTTCTTGGTAAAGAATTGTTGCAATCATCAATTTTGAATAAATTAGCTTCAATATTTACTGATTTATCGAAGATTTTGTATTTCTCGAAATTACCGTTATATGGGATGTGGGCGTGGTTATTGTCCGATTTTAGAAATTTTCGGCCATTTGGTATGCTGTACCAGGACCAACAACTGTGCCAAGTTTGGAAGAAATTGGTGTAGCGGTTACCAAGATATACACATGTAACCATAAGTGGGCGTGGCTACGCCCATTTGCCAAAATTTTGTAATATTCTTATTTTTCGTCTAAAACTCATTGCAAATATTAATTTTTAGTGAATTATCTTCAGTAGTTACTAAAATATCGCAGTTTTCGTATTTCTTAAAATTACCGTTATATGGGAGGTAGGCGTGGTTATTGTCCGATTTTTTAAATTTTCAGCCATTTAGTATGCTGTACTAAGGCCAACAACTGTGCCAAGTTTGGAAGAAATTGGTGTAGCGGTTACCAAGATATACACATGTAACCATAAGTGGGCGTGGCTACGCCCATTTTCCAAAAATTTATGTTTTCCGTTCGAAACTCATTGTAAGTATCAATTTTGAGTGAATTATCTTCAGTAGTTACTAAAATATCGCAGTTTTCGTATTTCTTAAAATTACCGTTATATGGGAGGTAGGCGTGGTTATT
>NW_016158334.1:35392-39939 GCF_001687245.7 Rhagoletis zephyria | reverse complement strand
GACGGACGGACAGACAGTCACCGCTTAATCGATTTCTCTTTTCATTCTGATCATTTATGTATACATTTGTCTATATCTATCTCGATTCGTTTTGCCTGTTACAAACAACCGTTATGTGAACAAAGTTATAATACCCTTGTGCACAAGTGCGCTCGGGTATAAAAATATTATGATTACAATTAATGTAATCGTAATCAAGAAAATGTTGATAGCGATTTTCTAATTTTCTGTAGAGGTTTAGTAGTTAAGTAAATGAGCGAAACTTTCTCCGAAATGTATGCAAAATTGATTTAAATTTGAAGTAATACAGTAACACAGCGACGTGGTGTTGTGGTTAGCAGTGTTGCTGTTTTAGCCCTTTGGTGGCTAAGTTTAGCTACCACATACTTTTTTTGGCCACATAAATTTAAAATTGCCCCTAGCCCTTTTTTTAGCCCTTTTTAGAATTTATTCATACTTGGCATGAAAACGTTGTACATGCTTAATTTGTTTTTTTTTGCAGTCATGTAAGAGATGAATTTTTAAACTAAGAAAGACTGATATATATACATATATGTATCGTATGCTCCTTACGCTTTCATCCATACATACTGTAAAAGTGTGGGGCTGTTAACTTATCTGTTAACGATTTAACTATAGTGTAAAATAGATAAGTTCACGGCCCTTAATATGCCAAATTTGTTAAACGACCCATCAAGTCGATTGACCGTGTATGTTCTTGTGGTGTGATTGTACCGGCATACTGGTGTCGTGAGTGGTGAAATTAGCTCAATTTTCTAAGTAAAAAGTATTTTGGCGGAAATTTCTTGTCCTATATGAGTCAAAGCCGTGTTTGTGGAAGATTACGTTCACGATATTGCAGTTGTGAATTACAAAAAAAAAAAACAATGCTTAACAAAATGCTAGAAAAATTATGAAATTTCGGCTCTAATCATTTCGACGTTTTCTCAACCTCATTTTTAAAGAAATAAATATTGTATCAGCATGCTGGTAAGTTATATGCTTCAAGCCTGATGGTACAATCACTTGATGGAACCACCAAGCTGGTGTCGTATATTTCCCCTTTTATACAAAAAGGTTTTTGGTTGGATAAAATATTAGCTTTTTTTCCAGAGTTCATTGTTTTTATATACCATTACTTATTGAAAATGTTTACGTATATACTTATATATGTATATGTAAGTAAAAAATTTTAGCTACCATTTTTAGCCACAACGATTTTTTTGGCTCTTTTTTAGCCCTTTTTTTAAAGGAATTTGGCTACCACTAAAAATTATGCGCGGCAACACTGGTTGTTAGCAGTGCGCGGTGCCATTGCGCAGAGCCTGTATTCAAGCCCGGTTCTACCCAACATCAAAAAATTTAAAACCAAAGGTTTTTTTCTAATATCCGTCGCCCCATGAACCAAAAATACAAGATCACGCCTTCTTCTTAGTAGACCGTTATAATCGCATTTAGGAAAAAAGTTGGGCGACTTTGACATTAGCCGTTTATTTACATTTGTTCGTTGTTTACGATTTGGGGGTGGCTTTTTACTGCAATTTTCTTGATTTTCGCTTGTGACAACGTGTGCACACATACGGCAAAGAATAATTTCACACAACGATATGATTTATAGAAGAATTTGCATAAAAAAATTTATTATTCATGCCTTCAACAATTACGCGGTTTTTTTTGTTCTCTTCGTTGTTTACTTCTTACAACAAAGATGGCGTCGAGATTTCGACAGCTAGAAAACAACTTTTTGCTTTCTTTCGGCAAGGCGTGATCTTGTGTCTTTCGTTCATGCCGTCGCCCCTGAGCAGGCAATGGCAAACCACAGAGTGTGTTTCAGTCATGAAAAACAGCTTCTCCTAAAAATACAATAGCCTTTCGGGTCGGTGTAAAAGAGTAGGTCCCTCCCCTTTGTGTGACAACATCAAGGCGGACAGTTAATCAAAATCAAACTTTATTGGAAATACTGCGACCACGAGTCTGTGTGAATTATTACATAAATTTCAAACAAATATGCGAATTCATAACTTAAAACCGGTTTGGTAACTAAAAATCAATATTTGCTCAAAGCAAAACTAATCGGCCCTCGGCCCGCGGCAGGCAATAGCAAACCTCCGAGTGTATTTCTGCCACGAAAAACAGCTTCTCATAAAAATNTCGGCAGGCAATAGCAAACCTCCGAGTGTATTTCTGCCACGAAAAACAGCTTCCCATAAAAATACAATCTTCGTTCGGAGTCGGCGTAAAACTGTAGGTCCCTCCGCTTTTTGTGACAATATCAAGGCGCACACCACAAGTTGGAGGAGAAGCTCGGCCAAAGACTAACATATGTGTAAGTGACAATCTATTATATTATTAATCATGAATTGCTTGATTGCGATTACTTTAATTGTAATCATAAAAATTTAATGATTACGACTTCTTTAATCGCAATCCTAATTTTCATTATTACAATTACGGTAATTGTAATGTTAAAAATTACTAGGATTACGACTACTATAATCGTAATCATAAAAAGTACGATTCCGACTACAGTAGTCGTAATCGTTAAATTTGAAGGATTACAATTAAAGTATTCACAGTCAAGCATGTTATACTTACAATTACAGTAATCGTAATGCTGAAAATTTTCAGGATTACAATTACAGTGATCGTAATCCTAAGTAATCAAAATGTAATCGAAATCAAGTGCCCAGCTCTGGATATATGTATATATTGATGACGATAAAATTCTCATGTTCTTGGACGACGTACTTTTCCAAATTTACCCATCCACTTTGCAATCAACACGATAATGAGGCAATGGTTGAGTCTGAAAAAATACTCAAAAATTACGAAAAACTAGTTTCTAACGATATTAGAATTTCTTCTGAAGGAAAATAATTATTTGGTGTACGATAGAGCTTACTATCAGCAAGTTTAGGGTACGCCGATGGGCAATCCTGTATCGCCAACTAGAGCGGAAATTGCTTTAGATAAAATTATTGACGAGAGCATTGTTAAGCTAATATATACTGACATATGTATCAAATACATAACTTAATATGTAGATTATATATTCACCGTAGTTTAAATTAAGGACGTGGGAAAGATTTAAAAAATATTTAACGGACAATATACAAAAAATACAATTCATTCTGGAGAAAGAAAGAAACAACAAATTGTCTTTCCTAGACAAGGAAATACATAAAAAAGAGCAAACTAAAAACTACCACTCAAACCACCCATGGACTCAAAAGAGAAACACGGCTATCAATTTTATACACGAAGTTTACCTCTTGAGTGTCCAGGAGTTTATGCACCAGGACAAGGTAAAAATAAAAGGCATATTATTCAAAAAAGGGAATCCCAACAAAATAATAGACAGCTTATTAACAGCTGCAACAAATAAAATCAAATGTAAAAATCACAATACAAAATCAAGGGATGATAATCGCAAAATATACAAAGGCGTCACATATATTCCTAATCTGACGGACAACAAAACACTCCAAAATTATTAAAAACAACTACGTAAGCTATGCTCATTAACCACATCACATTATCCAAACCATTTATAGCAAAACGAAAAAACAAAATTGGGAAGGAACAACTACACAATGTAGTCTACGGAATAAAATGTCAAGGCAAATAAGGAGAAAGCTGTAACAAAGTTTATAGGCGCAACGAAGAGATCGCTAGTAGCCCAGTAAAAATAAGACTTTTTCTGAAACAAAAATTTGTAACAGTAATTTTTTGATGCAGTTTACTTTGATTTTTGGTAAAAACTAGTTAACAACAAATATGTAGAGAATTTCATTTCGCACATTTGTTATATAAAAGATTTTTAAAAAATAGCTTTTTTATTGTAAAAACTTTGCAAAAACTGCGAAAATATTTTACATTATCACGGTTTTCGCCATTTTTTGACAATTTCTGTTGAAAATACATAGCATATTGAAATTCCAAAGTTGTAGAGAATTTCATTCTCCACAACTTTTGGACGTAAATTTTTTTTTGTATGACGCACAGTGGTGGGATACGGCATGTTTTACGCGAAAACCGCTTTTTTTAAATTAACTGGAGTAAAGCCGTTCTTATTCAGAAATGTCCAGCGAACTCAAAGCTGGTAAGTATTTTTAATAATATGTGCTGAGCAAGCCGTTGAATCCATTTAAGTTAAAGAATTCGATCGTGGCCTGTTCTAACAGTTATGAGTTGATATCTTTCTTAAAAATTTTTTTATGGAAACTTTAAATTATTTGTTTTTCTTATTTTTTTTTTGGCCTTTATAACAATTATATTCAACAATTTATATTGGGCTCGAGGCCGTTTTAAATGAAAATTTTTATTGTGGAAAAGCAACAATAATTTGAAAAAATGGTAGAAGTGATAGCTATTTCGGAAATCACCACATTTCCTCATCAGACTTCTTTCAGTAGGATTCGAACCGACGATCCCACTGACTCAGCCAGTTGCCTATGCACCGTGCTAAGTACGTCTTGTAAATGTTCGTTTGCTTTTTTCCACTAGTTTCATTTTTGTTATGCCAACACAATCAAGCGCAGCTATTC
>NW_016158334.1:32166-33989 GCF_001687245.7 Rhagoletis zephyria | reverse complement strand
AAAATCGGACGATAACCACGCCCACATCCCATATAACGGTAATTTAGAGAAATACAAAATCTTCGATAAATCAGTAAATATTGAAGCTAATTTATTCAAAATTGATGCTTGCAACAATTCTTTGCCAAGAAATACGTTTATGGTAAAATTTTGGAAAACGGGCGTGGTAACGCCCACTTATGATCACATATATGTATATCGGTAACCGTTCTACCAATTTGTACCAAAATCGGTATTTTTTATTGTCCTTGCCACATAAAAGAAAAACGTTGAAAATTATTGGAATGGGACTAAAATTACGGCCGCTTTTCATATAACGGTAAATTTCAGAAATGCTTGAAACTTCAATAATTCGAAATTTAAGGACGCTAATTTACTCAAAATTGATACACCCCGGCTTACCATCTAGCGGTAGCTTTCGGAAAGGTGAAAAATATATATTTAATACGTGCGCCGGGTATTTAACGTTCGGCTCCGCCCGAACTTAGACTTTCTTACTTGTTTCAAATTATTGTTGCTTTTCCACAATAAAAATTTTCATTTAAAACGGCCTCAAGCTCAATATAAATTGTGGAAACTTTAAATTATAACAGTAATTGCTAGTATAGTGTTACTTCTTAAAGATGAAAAATGATGATTTTATGTGAACTATTACATTATACAACTTTCTTGCCAAATTATGAATATCTTAATAACACGGATTATTGTTCAATAAATATTTTTTCCAAAAAGGTATAACTAATTTGTAGGGCCGAGTAGGATCTTCACTTCTTTACCAAAAAGTAATGCAAGGAGTCCTTTAAGGATGCATGGAAAGAATAGCCGCGCATACTCGCGCCAAAAAGGGTGGCGGCCATTTTTATTAAAAACGCGGCTTATTTTTCAAGAAATATTTTCTTTAAAACGGTATAACTTATGAGTAGAGCAGAATATACCTTCATTCCTTTACCAAAAAGTAATGCAAGGGGTCCGTTAAGGATCTAAGAAAAGAAAAGCCGCGCATACTCGACAAAAAGATTGGTGGCCACTTTTATTACACTAGACCAACTTTAGCAGTTGTTCCAAATAATATAGAGTATATAAAACACTACGGATTAATGCAATTTTTCTATATTTAGCATCATATTATTTATAAGATGTGTCTTGACAAACCTGAAGTAAATTTAAAAAAACCGCAAATAACGAATCCAATATGGTGTCCAAGAATTCAAAAAAATTACTGAATTTTCATGAAATTTGGTATTTTGAGGTTCGCTTATTACACATTTCAAACTAGTTTTAGAAAATTCGAAATTCAAAATCCAATATGGCGTCCGAGATTTAAATAAATTGTTGATTTTTTTTTGAAATTTGCTATTTGGAAGTTTGCATTCATGGCAACTCCGAAAGCTGTTATCGGAAGTTATCGTTATCGAATATTACGCCCTTCCTTACTGGACACATTTATGAGAAGCTGTTTTTCATGGCAGAAATACACTCGGAGGTTCGTCATTGCCTGCCGAGGAACGACCGCTGTTAAGAGAAAACCTTTTTTATACCCGAGCGCACTTGTGCACAAGGGTATTATAACTTTGTTCACATAACGGTTGTTTGTAACAGGCAAAACGAATCGAGATAGATATAGACAAATGTATACATAAATGATCAGAATGAAAAGAGAAATCGATTAAGCGGTGACTGTCTGTCCGTCCGTCCGTCTGTGCACACGATAACTCGAGTAAAAATTGAGATATCTTAACGAAACTTGGTACGTGAACTTCTTTTGGGCGTGGGACGGATGGTATTGAAAATGGGCGAAATCGGATAATAACCACGCCTACCTC
>NW_016158334.1:31851-31994 GCF_001687245.7 Rhagoletis zephyria | reverse complement strand
ACATATATGTATCTCGCTAACCGTTCTAGCAATTTGTACCAAGCTCGGTATGGTTATTGTGCTTGCCACACAAATGCAAACCGTTGAAAATTGTTGAAATCGGACTAAAATTACGGCCGTTTTTCATATAACGGTAAATTTCA
>NW_016158334.1:20033-31759 GCF_001687245.7 Rhagoletis zephyria | reverse complement strand
CATGTAGCGGTAGCTTTCGGAAAGGTGGAAAACATATATTTAATACTTGCGCCGGGTATTTAATGTTCGGCTCCGCCCGAACTTAGACTTTCTTACTTGTTTTCTATATTTTTTGCGATGCTGCTTTGACCAGGGTTTGAACCCAGGCGCTGCTTACGACTACACCACAGCGGCCGTTCGGAGTCGGCGTTAAACTGTAGGTCCCTCCGCTTTGTGTGACAACATCAAGGCGCACGCCACAAATCGGAGGAGAAGCTCGGCCAAACACTAACATATGTGTAAGCGCCAATCTATTATTATTATTACTGGACATATCTGTTATTCTTCTGTATCCAATATGGCGCCCAAGAATTTAAAAAATTACTAAAATTTCAAGACATTTGGTATTGCCTTTGATATGCCTTTTCCAGTAGGGCATTTTTCAGAGGAAGCCCAGGAGGCTCGCAACAAAGACTTCAGATAGTATCGCGGGCATAATCTAACGAAGATTTATTTCACATGTTAATTATAACATCTGATCCTGTTNGACATATCTGTTATTCTTCTGTATCCAATATGGCGCCCAAGAATTTAAAAAATTACTAAAATTTCAAGACATTTGGTATTGCCTTTGATATGCCTTTTCCAGTAGGGCATTTTTCAGAGGAAGCCCAGGAGGCTCGCAACAAAGACTTCAGATAGTATCGCGGGCATAATCTAACGAAGATTTATTTCACATGTTAATTATAACATCTGATCCTGTTATATCCAGTTTGAGATGACCGAAAAGCAGATGCCATTTCCGAAGAGGTTATCAGTCTTTTGTGTGAACCAACTCAAAACACATCAATTTTTGTTGATAGCGGCAGAGATGAGTGAACAAATATTTCGTCATTTATATTTTAATTTGTTGTCTTTAATATTAGTTAATACAGGGTGTTTGGTAGACGTTTTAACATACGCGAACTGGTGATAGTTGGGGCCATCTGCTATGTGTTCCGCCCAGAAATTTCTACTAGGCCCCCAAGGTTTTATTATTTTTTTTTAATTCCTCATTTACAAAAATTCAAACCTGAATAACATTATTTAAAAATGAGAAAACCTTAGTTTCGGAAATCACCAATTTGGTATTAAATAAAATAAAAATCTTAAAAAATTGTTTGGACTGAACATATAGCAGGCGGCCCCAACTATCCCCCATTTATAAATATAATTATTGTTATTAATTCATAATTTGATCATAAATTCATTTTAAATATGCTCGATCAAATACAATAAATCAGTAATTTTGCTTAACAAATATATTGTGTTACTCAACTAAAAATGACATTTAAATTTGACAGATTTAAACAGAAAAAGTTTGAATGTAATATAGAACTCGTATTTATTGGGAAATTCTCCTTATTTTTAGAGAAATTGACAGCCAATTCGGCAGCTTTCAAATCTCAAGGTTTTAATTTCACGTAAAATTCGTGACTAGCGCGTCTATAACTCTTACCAGTACCATTTAAATAAATAAATAAATAATAAAATAAATAAATAAAAATTGTCTTACTATTGGAAAAATTAACAGGCAATTTGACCCAATAAGTGGTATTTTCAAAAAGAGTTTCTTATTTTAAGAGAAATCAGCAGTTGATTTGACAGCTGTTAACTGTCAAACTAAACATGTTATGGCATATTCAGATTTACCATAACAAAAATACTACGATGATGCGTTTTTATTATAATCGTAAAAGCCCTTCCAATTTTTCGCGTAAAACATAGCTTCTCCGACCACTGTGTGACGCTTCCCAGCAAAAAACACGATTACCACAGAAACGAAAGTGGAAACGAGCTAGGCGATGGGAATCGCTTACCCTTTCGCTTCAAGAAGGCCTTATTTTAACATGGGCATGTCATTGGCGGTAAGACCTTACCCGCAGCATTACCTTCAAACGAAGGGAGAACGCATGGATAAACAGAATCCAGAGAAGCGCACAAAGAATGCGTCACAGAGAAACTAATGTAGAATGCCTAGATAAGTAAATACTTATTTACATTAAATTGAAATCAGAAAATGTTTTAAAAGATTAAAATTTTTATAAATCAGTTTTTATACATACATATGTATGTATTTAGGTATTTAGATTTTACTTAAAAAACGGTATGTACATACATGCATACTTAATTAAACTTAAAATTGTGCTTCCTCACTCTTGTACTTCACTTCATTGACTGACTTCAACTTCGCTGCAAATTGAACAAAGCAAAACATGATTTTTATGCGAGACAAATTTCCACAGAAAGTAACGGTAGAGAAAGAATTTTTGGATATTCATTCTATTTTTCATCTGACTACGATGCAGCATTCTACTTTGCATTCTCCAAATGAAGCAAAGAAGTGAAATAAAAAAAATATTGTAGAACATTCTACTTTGCATTCCCTGAAATGAAGCAAAGAAGCGAAATAAAAAAAAAATTTTGCAGAACATTCTACTTTGCATTCCCTGAAATGAAGCAAAGAAGCGAAATAAAAAAAATATTGTAGGGCATTCTACTTTGCATTCCCTGAAAGGAAGCAAAGAAGCGAAACAAATAAAATATTGCAGGACATTCTACTTTGCATTCCCCGAAATGAAGCAAAGAAGCGAATTAAAAAAGAAATATTATAGGACATTCTACTTTGCATTCCCCGAAATGAAACAAAGAAGCGAAATAAATAAAATATTATAGAGCATTCTACTTTGCATTACCGGCAATGCCTAAAAGGAGCGAAAAAATTCGAAGTCATTATAACGCTATGCCTTCTAGCCTCCTCAGTCCCAAGGGCTAACCAAAAGTAAGAAGCTATCAAAAATGTTTTTTTCATGCATCCCACATCAACATTGGAAAACAAAATTTGTTCAAGGACATATGGGATGACAGGATTCGAAGATATGGCAGGTGCAGCCGGCTGGACATTTGTAACTAAGTTGAATAAAACACGTTATTATACAAGAACATAAATTATTCATTTTTTAATCCATATTATTTTTAAATTCATAAATTACAGTAAATCTTGGATGAAAAATGTATTAAAATAAACAAAAGCATTAATATAGCAGTAGTGAGCAATTAAGAGTGAAACTCCATGAAGCAATGTCGATCATTGTTGATACATAGAAATATGTCGCAAGAAATGCACTTAAAACGTGTTTTTTGGTTGCATCCTTCTTTACGACAACGCATAAACTTATTTTTTTATCAGAAACGGCGCAAATAGGTAAATGTTTATTTTTCGTTGTTCGTACATCTCTCGGCGGCAGGGGTTTTATTATTCTTTTCGCTCTTTTTTGCGGGGGTTCATCTTCTATCTCAGAAGAAGATTCTCCCCGTTCCTCTAGTATAGCATCAGCAATTAAACATTCCGCGATATACAATTTAAAATCTAGTAAGTCCATGATATTTTTTTTGTTTTCACCGCATGCATATTTGTCTTTTTTATACATTACCCAGGAGTTGCAAGCGGCAACATCGACAAAATGCCAAAATACCTTCAAAGGCCATTTTTTAGTGCGAGTTGCAATCCTGTAGTAAGAGACGTACCTATCCGCTAAGTCAACTCCTCCCATGCATTGGTTGTAGCGTGAAATCGCATGTGGACAGTCAACGTTAATATACTTCCTGCGCACTTTATCCCATCGCCGAGCGGATTGAAGAGGAACCGATCCAGTGGATGTTGAAGCTATTAGTACAGATCGGCTATCCATCCATTTGACAACACACATTTTATCATCCTCTCTAACGAATTCTTCGTAGCTACCTCTTCCTTTTTTTGATAAAGTTTTGTCGTTTGATAACTTTGATCGAAGTTCCTTCGGTACCCTGTTAAGTTGAATAGTACCTGTCGCAAATACTCCTTTATTCAACAAATGCTCGAGGATATTTATAGAGGTAAAATAGCGGTCAATGAATACTTCACTACCTTCGCTGAGATCTGTAGCAAGTTTTTGTACAACAGTACCACCAATTCCCAAATGTTTATTCGGCTTTCCATCGGGCCATGTGTTTGCTCCTTGGTATATAAAAAAGTCCAGTATTAAACCATCAGACGAGGCTAAAACAAAATTTTTCAGCCCTACTGGATTTGGTTTGCCTTTTACGTATTGCTTAAGGCTCGTTTTTCCGGAAAACGGAATCATTTGCTCATCGATGCTGCATTTCGTTGGCTTAGGAATCAATCTACACCTTCTCAACAAAACGTCTAGTACTGGTCGAACTCTCCAAAGCTTATCTTTTTTTTCCTCTTCGGTAACTGACATATTGTTAACAAAATGCATGTTATTTCTCAGCTTAAAAAGTCTGTCTCTGGGAATTTGTGTGATAGCTGGGACTTTTATTTGAGGCCGATAATACATACGTATCCTTGGAAGTTTCATGCACCCCGCAACAATATGAGCGCCAACAAGCTTTTTGTATTCAGAAGGAGTTGAGTTTAAATTGTGGTTGTTTTGAAGAGCATATATGTTACTTTGTTCTGAAATCAAACTCCAGAAGCTATCGTCGAAGTACTCACAAAAATAATTAAATGGTGTCCACATCTGTCTATTCTCAACATCCCATTCAATTTCGTCGGAACACTGAAGAGAATTTGTAAAGCCTTTTGAAAACCATTTTAATTTTCGGACCTGGGTTTGCGGCAGAACTTCGGGTGTGGATGATTCTTCTTCATCTAATAATTCCGTCGTTATTTCTTCCTCAAAATCTATGCCATTTCGCTCCTCCATATCATCTTCATCATCTGACATATCCTCAATATCGCTTTCCAAGAGCATGTCAAAAATCTGCTGCTCTGTTAGTTTACTTCCCATTTTTACTAGTACGTTACAAATGTGCAGTGGGCTGGTCATGAACAAAGTTGCCAAAAATAAGGGTATTAGAATAACGTTAGTGATAAGATCTATACATTACCTTGTTTATTGTAAATCGAAGAATATATCTAAATACACTTTGGAGTTTTTCCGTTTCACGGCTTTAAAAATTTTAACTTATTTTCATTACCACTTCACAAAACTTAATTTTAGCTCAGCTGACTACACTTCTTGTGCTTTATTTTACAGTATTACCAGAATAGAGCAAAAGTTTCTGGTTTTTAATACAAACATCATGTCCAGCTAGCTTTACAAATGGTCGTCAACGCAAAAACTATTATCAAAACATTTCTACGGACATTTGAAATATGTCCAGTAGGCTGCACGTTAGGACCGAGGAGGCTAGAACACGTTACCACTAAAAGCGATTACCGATTTTTTGCTGGGTTATATCACGGTCGAGAACGTGCCAAACATAGCGATTAGCCCAATAAAACTAGATAAATTTAGTAGGAACAAAAAATAAATAAATTTGTAACAGCGATTCTATTTGACTCGTAGATCATGGATCCACAGTCTCTCCCCTAAATCTCATTTGACAACATTCCGCCATCTTGGATTTTATTTTATTTTTGGGTTTTTTTGCGATTTGCAAGCATATTTTGCATTTTTCGCAAAAATTGGTTAAAAACAAACGTGTAGAAGGTTTTTTAAAAATTTTACATTATCACGGTTTTCGCAATTTTTTGACAATTTCTGTTGAAAATACATAGCATATTGAAATTCCAAAGTTGTAGAGAATTTAATTTTCCACAACTTTTATACCTTAATTTTTTTGTACGACGCTTAGATCACGACCGGGAACGCGATAAACATAGCGATGTACGGGATGCGCCGTAAAACTCACTTCCACACCTCCGCTGATGTAGAGCTATCGGCGCGCTTTTTTATCGTGGTTTCCCCAGTAACGCTAGGCGTACATTGCATCCGATAGGCCGACCGATTTCGGCCGAACAATTTGACCTTGGCTTGCAAATCCCGAAGAACCTAAAAAAAGATAAAATCCAAGATGGCGGAATGTTGCCAAATGAAATTTAGGGGCGAGACTGAGGATCCATGATCTACGTATCAGATATAAGTAAACTGCATCAAAAAATCGCTGTTACAAGTTGTTTTATTTTCCGTTCCTACCAAATTTATCTAATTTTATAGGCTAATCGCGATGTTTGGCACGTTCTCGGCCGTGATCTAAGCGTCGTACAAAGAAAAATTTGCGTATAAAAGTTGTGAAGAATGAAATTCTCTACAACTTTGGAACTTCAATATGTTATATATTTCCAACAGAACTTGACAAAAAAATGGCGAAAATCGTGACAATGTAAAATATTTTCGCAGTTTTTGGTATTTTTTTACAGTAAAAAACGCTATTTTTAAAAACCTATGCTACAAATATGGGAAATGAAATTCTCTACATATTTTTTTTTAACCATTTTTTACGAAAAATGCTAAATAAGCTTGCAAAACGAAAAAAAACCAAAAAGAACTTAAACCCAAGATGGCGGAATGTTGCCTAATGAAATTTAGGGGCAAGACTGTGGATCCATGATCTACGTGTCAAATAGAAGTAAACTGCATCAAAAAATCGCTGTTACAAATTTTTTTCAAATTTCCTACCAAATTTATCTAATTTTACTGGGCTATAGAGACGAGAATCAACGAACACAAGCTAGATGCCAAAAACAACAAGAGTACTACAGAATTTGCGCAGCACCCGACGGAAAACAAATATAAAGCTGATTTTGACAATGCAAAGGTTTTAAGCCTTGTTTTCACTATGTCAAATTCAATGACATATGTCGTCAAATAAGTGAAAACACATTGTCAAATGCGATTAGAAAACGGTATATCGACTGAGTTAGATCAGGGTAGGTCTTCAGTCGTATACATGCGCTGCTACACCAGCTATATGTTCGCTTTTGGCCCATAATATCATCAGCGAAGGTGCGGATGAAAGAGAAAAAACTTGTGTCAAAATATGTCGACAAATTTTGATGTCAAAATATGACATAGTGAAAACCAGCCTTAAACGTAGAGAACAGAACAAGAAGAAGGATGCCATTAGAACAGCGGCGACCGAAGTCAAGATCTATACATAGAAGGTCGCTCAATGCGGGAAATAAAAATTGCCTCTCTCTGCGCATATCGTCCCAGGGCGATTTTTTGCTTTCACGCCTTCATGCCGAAAAGCCGCAAAACTTGATTTTTCACAGCGGTCAATTTTTGTGAAATTTTCATTTAAACTCGCTATATCTCAGACGTTTATGATTCAATGGATTTGAACTAGATTCTATTCTGAAGAAGATGAGTCTAACTGCACTTCTTAATACTTATTTAAAACGAAATGGCGGATATTTTAACATTTTTATAAAAATTAAGGAGGTGGTTTTTACAAATGCAAAAGTTGTGTACTGAAGTTGAATATTTTAGTTTTGTTTTAATGCATCATTAAAGACAAATATATACGGACTTTTTTGGGAAAGTTTCACGTTTAGACAAGAAGTAGTTCTAAAGTTATAACCAGGGAACGGATTTCATGGAAATTGTGTTTTTTTCTGCTAAAGGGATAGAGTATATTCGATTAAGAATGTCCACGATTTAGCTTTCCCTGATTCCATATATACACATTTGATGTTGCCTTTTTTAAGATATTTGCCTGTTTTTGCCTTTTCTACCTTTAAAAAAGTCATTATAGCATTTACATTTTTTTTTTAAGATTAAAAAATATACACATGCCCATGCGGCTTATAGAAGCGCAGGGACCTCTTGCCAAATTGGTGTTGGAAAAATTCAAAGCCGTTTTCTTGGAGACAATAAGGGGTGTGGATAAAATTGTAAAGGGCGATGAAAACGCCCTTATTCCTGATAATATGAACGTTTCAAACGTTCCATATTTAAATTGGGCTCCACTTGTATCAACTTACGTCGAGCGCACATTTAATATATTCAAGGCTTTTCTTCGCGAAAATCGAATGAAAATGCTGCCAGAAAACTTCAAAATGCATCTTGTGGTTCAATGTTACTACAACTATACAGATTAAAGTTGTATGAGTTAGAAACTCGAAAGGATAAAATAGTAAAAGATTCAAAGTAAAAATTTTTCATATAATGAAACTAGTTCGTAGTTTTTCTCTTTTTACTTGTAGTATAAAAATTTCTAAAATAAATGTATTTTTTGACTGATCTTCGTATTTTCTGTCTTTTTTTAGTGCCTTATTTTCCTTTTTTGCAATACCTAGTGCCTTTTCCTGCCTTTTTCGCTATTTTATTTTGCCTTTTCCAGCCTATTTCGTTATTTTATTTTACCTTTTTTATAGGTTTTTAGGTCCTAAAAATCCGTTCCCTGGTTATAACAATATTATGGTGACACTCACAAGCGGGCGCTCGGCTCTAGATGACAAATATTTTTACTGGGCGCTTATACAAGTAATTTTGGAAGTAATATTAAGTGAAATGTTGGTGTAATATAACTTATTAAAGCTCTACATACCTACATACTATGTATGCATATATGTAATTACACACATAGTCAAAATAGTTATTCGCACAGTGATTGTTTTACAATATTCGCAATGTTTTTAATTTTTCACGAAAGTACTGTTCATATTTCAACAAAAACCATATAAATGAAATTTTCAAACTTTTTGCAAAACTTAAAAAGATTATACAAATTTTCATCAAAATTTTGAATGACAGTTTTTAGAACAAATTTTGTATGCAGAGTTGTAGCTCATTCAATCTCAGTTAATAAATCGTAAGCTTCAAGTCGCTTTAAATTACCTTTGATTTTTTAGAATTTGTTTCTCAAGGGTGTTGGTACATATTTTCTTCCATGAGCATTATGTAGGTTTGCATAGAAGACAACGTTCAACACCACCGAGAAAAAAAATCTCAAAAACCAACGCGATTTTTCTCTAAAAATTGTGAGTCAAAATTTTGAAATATAGATGAAAATTTGTAGGTTTTTTAAAGTTTTGCAAAAAGTTTTAAAATTTAATTCGTATGGTTTTTTTAAAATATGAACTATATTTTCGTGAACAACTGCCTAATAATCATTATAAAATACATTGCGAATATTGTGAAACAATCACTGTACGAACAACTATTCTGACTATGCATGCAGTTACATGCATATTTATTACATATGTTGTAGGTATGTATGTATGTCTTTTAAGTTTATTAATAGTTATATAACACTGATAAATTCATGCATTTCAATATTTCACTTAATATTACTTCCAAAATTACTTGTACAAGTGCCCAGTAAAAATATTTGTCATTTAGAGGCGAGCGCCCGTTCGTCACCATTATATTGTTATAACTTAAGAACTACTTGTTGTCTAAACCTTAAACTTTCCAAATAATGTTCGTATGTATTTGTCTTTAATGCTGCATTAAAACCGAGCAAAACTTTAAACTTCATAACACAACTTTTGCATTTGTAAAAACCACCTCCTTAATTTTTATAAAAATGTTAAAATATCCGCCATTTCGTTTTAAATAAGTATTAAGAAGTGCAGTAAGAGTCATCTTCTTCAGAATAGAATATAGTTTATTGTGTAAAAATTTCAAATCCATCGAATCATAAACGTCTGAGATATAGCGAGTTTAAATGAAAATTTCACAAAAATTGACCGCTGTGTTGTTTAATATTAATGTAAGTGTAAAAAGTGTAAAATTTTCTTATTTGTTATTTGTAATAATTATTTGATACTAGCAGACCCGGCGAACTTTGTCCCGCACAAACTTAATTTTTTGTATTGAAACATTTTGGTCCAACATTTTCACCAACAGTTCACGTTCATGATTTTCAGTGACGCATTTATCTTCTAATATTACGGTTTGGTGGTAGTCAGAAGGCATATTTCCATTGCTATCTTAAATAACCTAGCAGAAGTGTATATGCATACAAAGATACGTAATAGCTTTAGTGCGTTTCAGGCGCCACGCCCCCTTATAAAATAGCCGAAATTTTCTCTAAAAGTATGGGATTGATTTCATATATCTCCATACCATGTTCGAGTACTCTACCATGAACACTTCCAGAGATATGCACTGTAAAAAATTCGGTTTGTATGGGAGGTGCTCCGCCCCTTTTTCCAATAGCCCCAATTTTTCTTCGTGACTATGCGATTTATTTTATGTCTTGTACATACCAAGTTCCAGTACTCTACCATAAACACTTGCAAAGATATAAAATGTGAAAATTTTGGTTTGTGTGGAAGGTGCCACGCCCCCATTTCCAATAACGGCAATTTTGCCCATGAATATGCGATAGTTTTCATATATCTCCATACCATATCCGAGTAAATACTCTACCATGAACACTTTCAGAGATATGCAGTATGAAAAATTCGGTTTGTATGGGTGTTGCCACGCCCCCCTTTTCCAATAACGCAATTTTTCTCCATGAGTATGCGATTTTTCATATATCTCCATACCATGTTCGAGTACTCTACCATGAACACTTCCAGGGATATGCAGTGTGAAAAATTCGGTTTGTACGGGAGGTGCCACGCCCCCTGCACCTAGCGGTATGAAATATACTTTACATCCGATTCTCATACCTACCATATATGCACATAAAATTTCATAAATATCGGTCAAGCCGTTTAGGAGGAGTTCGACCACTAACTCCGTGACACGAGATTTTTATATATTAAATAAGAAACAGCTGTTCGTAAACGGCGGTTTCCGACTGAATTTCAGTTTTTTTGCAAAAGTATACATACATATGTATATTTTCCTGTCATAAATATATCGGTGTTCCTCTACAATAACGACAAAATTCAAAATTTAAAAAGTAAAAACTCGTACTATTGTTAAGTGACTCATGTCTTTAATCGTTGTCTTATTCATGTATAATCTTTACTACATACTTTAGTTAGGATTAGGCATGGGTTAGCCAAGGAGCCTAAGGATTAGGATTATAGACATGAGCATAAGGGATTTGATTTTTTGAATTTTGAGTTGTGCCGTTATTGCAGAGGACATATCGATGGTCCTGGTGAATTCATATATTTCGATAATGAAATAAATTCCAGCATAAATACGATTTTTATTTACATATTTATACATATGTAACTCAATTTCAGCGCCACCTGGCGGCAAATTTTTTCGAAAGAATTATTTTTCCTGTTATCAATACATATTTTGAATCTGAGGATAATCGGACCATAAACACGATTTTGAGTAATAATTCGACTCCAGCGCCACCTGGCGGCTCTTTTTTTGCAATGGTATTGCTTTTCCTATTGTCAATACATATCTCAAATATGGGGCTAATCGGCCCATAAATACGGGGTTTACTAATAACTCGACTCCAGCGCCATTATTCTGCTATTCGGAAGGTAGACAAATTCAAGAAACAAATATCATAAAGATCGGTCCAGCCGTTCTTGAGTTATAAATGGTGTTTTATATATATAGACTAGCTTATACCCGCGGGTTTCACCCCGCGCTTTTATACAAATAGGAAAAATAATTTAATGATGTTAGATTTTATTTCTGTGCCCATTTCGTTATAGCTCGTTATTTTCTAAGCGAGTTAAGGTATTTAGGCCGTTTAAAACTATGAAATTATAAACTCTCCTCTCTCCTCCCTCTAAGTTTACCTTAAAATGTTTCCAGGTATACGACGCGTGAATGTGAAACCTTCTTGGAGGTGCCACGGCGAGTTAATATTTCAAACTCAAATTTAGTAACCTGGCCTTGATAAAATAGCACTTCTCATTACTGTAGCAACTGCCTCAAGAGAGCTTTAGATTATAAGGTGGAACCCGGCTCTCCCTTTTCCATTTAATGAAATTTATTCTGTCTTCCACAAACACTTCCAGGGATATGTGGCAAGAAAAAGTA
>NW_016158334.1:12245-16625 GCF_001687245.7 Rhagoletis zephyria | reverse complement strand
CAATTTGTACAGGAAGTGCCACGCCCATCTTGCTTATAACCCTAATCTTCTTCCATGAATTTAGAATTGATTTTACATACCCCAGTACCAAGTCCCAGTGCTTTACCATGAACATCTCTGGAGATATGCAGTATAAAACAATAAATTTGTACGGGAGGTACCATGTCCCCTTTTCGAATAACACAAATTCTTCTATATGAGTATGGAATTAATTTTGTATACACATCTCGGTGCCAAGTTCCAGTCCTCTGCAATAAACACCTCCAGAGATATGCAGCATAGAAACGATCATCCTTCCGAAATCCGTAGTAGATAAGTGTCATAAAATTCGTTCTGATCGGAAAACCGGTTAAGGAAGTAGCCTATTTTTCAATCCAGGTCATAAACCATCTTTGAGCAAAATTTTTCCAGTCTAGGTCATAAGCTATCTGTGTGCAAACTTTAATGCAAATCAGTTCAGTCATTTACGCGTATTAATTTAATAAAACTTTCCTAATACGTGATAACTCTTAAAATAAAAGCCTGTTTTCCTACATAGGTCATAAGCTATCTGTGTGCGAAATGTCATGCAAATCTGTTCAGTCGTTTCCGCGTATTAATTTAATTAAAACTTTTTTAACAGGTGGCAACTCTTCCAAAAAATTTGCCTAATTTCGACTGTAGGTAATAAGCTATCTGCTTGCAAAATTTCATCCAAATCCGTTCAGACTTTTCCGCGTATTAATTTAATTAAACTTTTTTAGCAGGTGGTAACTCTTAAAAAGAGTAGCCCATTTTTCAACCTAGCTCATAAGCTATCTGTGTGAAAACTTACATGCAAATCCGTTCACTCATTTCCGCGTATTAATTATACTAAACATTTCTAACAGGTGGCAGCTCTTAAAAAAGTAGCCTACTTTCTAACCTAGGTCATAAGCTATCTGTGTGCAAAATTTCATGCAAATCCGTTTAGTCGTTTCCGCGTATTAATTTAATGAAACTTTTTTAACAGGTGGCAACTCTTAAAAAAATAGCCTATTAACCAATCTGGCCCATAAGCTATCTGCGTACAAAATTTCATGCAAATCCGTTCAGTCGTTTCCGCGTGATGATTTCCCAAACATCCAAACATACAAACTTTCACATTTATAATATTAGTAAGATTAATATATTTTTCGTATTTAAAAATATACAGACTCCCTGAAGAAGGCGCGAATATGCGTCGAAATGCGTAGAGGAAAAAGTATACACCTGTTTTATTTAATATAACCGGCCAAAAAGATCCAAATACAATAGCATTAAATGTAAAGTGATTAACACAAAAAGCGATACCATTTAAAATAAGCGTAGGGTGATCGGTACCAATTTCTGAAAGACTTTTCTTTAAAAGCAGATTTAGTATAACAAAATAGTACAAAGCACCCCACGATTTTTGAAAATGATATAGATTTTTTTCTTGTGATTATTTTACACTTATATAAAACATTATTTTCCACTTTTTAGTTCTAAATATCTGACGTTAAAGCGTAGTTTAATATATGTAAGTATTTGATTCTAAAATCCATTTGAAAAGCGAAATGCATACGTAAGTAGTTCTGAACTCTTGTTTGTAAGTGTAGAATGCAATCGTACATACCATAGGTTTATAATCACTAACTAATGCAGCTGATTTATAAATTTAGTACACAATAAATAGATCACCTTTTCCATATAAAATTGGGATATGATCAGTGGATAATCGCGTCTTCGTTTTTATACCGACAAGTAGGGGCGAACCCCGTCTGGAAGCTACGCACTCCCCAGGAAAGTGTTTTGACTTAATTGCTATAGCAAATGCTCCTTCCTGCAAAATACAAAGAAACAAACATTAATCGTCACCATATATAGATATGTACATATGTATATGGTTGTGAGCTGTATACTAATTGTGATAGTGTGTGTGGTAGTAAACTTAATGTAGTATCCCTGCAGTAAAATTTAGAGACAGTCTGACAAAGCGCTAGTTCCGAACTACGTATATCAGATCTAACTGTGAACTAGTGCAAAACGGATGCAGAGCGGGACAGTTGAAACTTGCGATGTAAATGTGTAAATGCTCACTACTCGTACAATACGAAAGTAGCTCAGCGAGAAGACCTCCGACTCAAGCATCGTTGGTCCCGAGTTCAAATCACGGTGGAGGCAGTTGTGAGTTTTTAAATTTACTGAATTTAAATCTGTAACAGAAAAGAAAAAGCCAACAAAAATATCCGAAAATCGAATCTTAAAAACGTTTTCTTGTAAAAAACAAAACTGTCGTAAACAGAACCGGTTAAAAACTGGTTGCAAAGTAATGCAATGGGGACAATTGCCACCGCCAATGACATCGTCGTGGAAAGCTGGACAGAAAGCATTGCTTGGGTATTGAGCTAGAACTAGTACTGTCGGCTAAAGGTCTAGTTCTCCCTAGTTCTGAGCTAGTCTGATTTTCTGCACGGATTGTATATGTACCATATCGCTAGGTACTACTGTGGTTGCAAAGCAAATTACATCTGTATCTTTTGACGATTTGCTAAAGTTTAAATGTCATTACTACTCAGGAGCCCCGACATCTCAAAGATCGACTGCATTTTTCCAAATCTTCTACTTCTACTTTGTGTTCTCTGTCCGCTTATAGAAAACTTTACCCCTAAAAATAAGAAACATAAGAGGAACTTTTCGCTGTAGACAAGAATCGCTTCGTTACTTTGCAGAATATTGTTGGGCTTAGTCTTTATTTATACCATTATCCATCTCTATTTTATTCTCTTACTTAAACTTGGGAAATTTCGCCACTCATTCTTATTACTTTAAACGATTAATTCTTGTATATATATATAAGGGTGATCCAAAATAACTAACCTAGCAAATTTATGGCCATAAAATTACTTATTTACTGAGATGGAAATTCTCCAATTTGAAAAAATTTTAATTAAAATTTTGGAAGTTGTCGGTGGGCATTTGAAAATTTATATGTGAATAACATATAAAAAAATTTTTTTGTATTAGAGACGATTAAGAGTATTAAATATGCTAATGCCATTGCTGAACGAGATGTAGCATTGATACAAAATTATAATCGAACTTTGACGAAAGACGAGGAACAAAAGAAATTTATTTTGCAAGTAATACCATTACAGTTAAAAAATTTAAAATTAAATAGTCAAAACTTGTTACTATGTGGCGGTCTTATAATTAAAAAAAAAACAAAAACAAATTTTGTGTTTTCAGTGTGGAGAATTTGTCCTCCTGAAATGTTAAAACATTCCCGTCACCTTACTATCAGGAGATATTTGTTGGAATTTACAAGAAGAAAAATATTTGGAATTTACAAGAAGAAAAAGCAAGAAAATCTTTACGCTTTCGTTTTGCATATTCTTAATGAGGATTCGAGCGGATTTGTCATTGCTTGCAGAGGGGTGGTCGCTAGTAAAATAAAGTATCGACTCTAACTTCTAAGCTATGGAGATATTTACGTGCATAAATAAAAAACGAATATCCATTCCATTATTAAAATTTTCAGAAAATGTAAATATCTTACCAGTTGTTGAATAACTTGCTCCACGAGTTCCCGGAAAGAATAACCTGGATGTTTTTTCCACAAATGGTGTACTAACTTTGCAATAACTTCTGTATCTGTATCTGATTCGAAAACGTAGCCTCGTTTCTCTAAAAAGGTTTTTACATCCTTATAGTTAGTAACTATACCGTTGTGAACAACAACGAAACTATTGCCTTCGTCGGAGCGTTGAGGATGGGAGTTCGTCTCACAAGGAACACCATGAGTAGCCCAGCGAGTGTGCGCAATACCAACATGAGTCATTACCGGTGCATCGAATTCATGGCCGCTAAAGTCTGTATAGAACGGTGTTAAAAACAACAAGTAAAGAAGTATAAGTTCGAGTGAAACCGAACTTTATATACCCGGCGCAGTTATCAAATATCGTCGTTTCAACTTTCTCTAATCTACCTTTGCATGATAAGCAGGGGTGTAATTTTAGTCCGATTTGAATAATTTTCAACAAATTGCTTTTCCGTAGACTGTTCCTGAATGAGTTAAATTTCACTAAAACGAATGATAAAAATTGAAAATGCAGCTTTGTTCGTTATCACCTTCTTCTTCTTCTTAATTGGCGCTGTAACCGCCTAAGCGATTTTGGCCGAGTCCAAAACAGCACGCCAGTCATTTCTCTTCTGTGCTAACTGACGCCAATTGAAAATGCCAAGTGAAGCCAAGTCCTTCTCCACCTGGTCTTTCCAACGCAGAGGAGGCCTTCCTCTTCCTCTGTTACCAGCATCGCGGCCCGCGTTGAATATTTTCAGAGCAGGAGCGTTTCTGTCCATCCGAACGACATGGCCAAGCCAGCGGAGCCGCTGAATTTT
>NW_016158334.1:8261-10389 GCF_001687245.7 Rhagoletis zephyria | reverse complement strand
TTTTTTTTTAAATAAGGCTGTTTAAACAAAAAACAATTAAACGACAAAATCAAAAACAGTTTTAATGCACAAAGGAAGCCAAACGGCAAATTACGCAACAAAAAAAATCAATTATTTTTATTATTTTTAACCAATTTTAAAAACCGCTTTCCAAGTCCCAATTTTTTTTTGTTTAAATAAGGCTGTTTAAACAAAAAAACAATTAAACGACAAAATCAAAAACAGTTTTAATGCACAAAGGAAGCCAAACGGCAAATTACGCAACAAAAAAAATCAATTATTTTTATTATTTTTAACCAATTTTAAAAACCGCTTTCCAAGTCCCAATTTTTTTTTGTTTAAATAAGGCTGTTTAAACAAAAAAACAATTAAACGACAAAATCAAAAACAGTTTTAATGCACAAAGCAAGCCAAACGGCAAATTATGCAACAAAAAAATNAAAAACAATTAAACGACAAAATCAAAAACAGTTTTAATGCACAAAGCAAGCCAAGCGGCAAATTATGCAACAAAAAATTAATTGTTTTTTATTACTTTTAACCAATTTTTAAACCGCTTTCCTTAAGGCTGTTTAAACAAAAAACAATTAAACGACAAAATCAAAAACAGTTTTAATGCACAAAGCAAGCCAAGCGGCAAATTATGCAACAAAAAATTAATTGTTTTTTATTACTTTTAACCAATTTTTAAACCGCTTTCCTTAAGGCTGTTTAAACAAAAAACAATTAAACGACAAAATCAAAAACAGTTTTAATGCACAAAGCAAGCCAAGCGGCAAATTATGCAACAAAAAATTAATTGTTTTTTATTACTTTTAACCAATTTTTAAACCGCTTTCCTTAAGGCTGTTTAAACAAAAAACAATTAAACGACAAAATCAAAAACAGTTTTATTGCACAAAACAAGCCAAATGGCAAATTATGTAACAAAAAAAATCAATTATTTTTATTATTTTTAACCAATTTTAAAAACCGCTATCCAAGTCCCTATTTTTTTTTTTAACTAAGGCTGTTTAAACCAAAAACAATTAAACGACCAAATCAAAAACAGTTTTAGTGCACAAAGCAAGCAAAGCGGCAAATTATGCAACAAAAATTTAATTTATTTTTATTATTTTTAACCAATTTTTAAACCGCTTTCCTTAAGGCTGTTTATACAAAAAATAATTAAACGGCAAAATCAAAAACAGTTTTATTGCACAAAACGAGCCAAACGGCAAATCATGCAACAAAAAAATTAATTGTTTTTATTGTTTTTAACCAATTTTTAAACCGCTTTCCAAGTCCCTATTTTTTTTTTATAACTAAGGCTGTTTAAACCAAAAACAATTAAACGACAAAATCAAAAATAGTTTTAATGCACAAAGCAAGCCAAACGGCAAATTATGCAACAAAAAAATCAATTATTTTTATTATTTTGAACAAATTTTTAAACGGCTTTCCAAGAGCTTATTTTTTTTTTAATCAGGCTGTTTAAACAAAAAACAATTAAACGACAAAATAAAAAACAGTTTTAATGCACAAAGGAAGCCAAACGGCAAATTATGCAACAAAAAAAATCAATTATTTTTATTAGTTTTAACCAATTTTAAAAACCGCTTTCCAAGTCCCTATTTTTTTTTGTTTAATTAAGGCTGTTTAAACAAAAAACAATTAAACGACAAAATCAAAAACAGTTTTAATGCACAAAGGAAGCCAAACGGCAAATTATGCAACAAAAAAAATCAATTATTTTTATTATTTTTAACCAATTTTAAAAACCGCTTTCCAAGTCCCTATTTTTTTTTGTTTAATTAAGGCTGTTTAAACAAAAAACAATTAAACGACAAAATCAAAAACAGTTTTAATGCACAAAGCAAGCCAAGCGGCAAATAATGCAACAACGCTCTTATAAAGTATTGTGCCTGAGCGGTTCAGTTCTGCGGCTCTTATTATCTTCTCCAACATAAGATTAAAGAAATCACACGAAAGGGAGTCCCCTTGTCTGAAACCTCGTTTGGTATCAAACGGCTCGGAGAGGTCCTTCCCTATTCTGACGGAGCTGGTGGTATTGCTCAACGTCATTTTACACAGCCGTATTAGTTTCGCGGGGATACCAAATTCAGACATCGCGGCATAAAGGCAACTT
>NW_016158334.1:0-7361 GCF_001687245.7 Rhagoletis zephyria | reverse complement strand
TCCTTTACGTGGCAACTGTAGTAGACGTCGCAAGGCTTCACGCTTACTTTACCTTGCCCCGTCCATCGCATTTCTTGGATGGCGGTGATGTCAGCCTTTGTCTTCCCGAGGACATCAACCAGCCGGGCAGAGGCACCTTCCCCATTAAGGGTCCGGATATTCCAGGTGCATACCCTTAAATCATATTCCTTTATACGTTTGCCGTGGTCGTCATTAGATTTTCACTAAAACCTATCAATTTTTTTGCGAAATATTGACATTCAAGAATTGCAAAATTATAAAAATTTCAGAACAAACTTTTGTTCTCATATTTTTTGAATTCGTTGGATATAATTAAGATAACAGTTATAAGTAACTATCTGAACAGCCTTTGGCTCGTTAACACATAATTCTTTTGCAGAAAAATCGTTAATAACGTATTTCTTGTTTTGATTTATTTTTAATAAATATTGTTAGCGTTTCAATACGTTCTGATTTAATAAGTAATTGTGTAATACAATCCGGGACTGAAAAAGTGTGTAGGCAACTCAAGTTTTATTTAGAGGAAAACTCTAATGAAAGCTTAACTTATTATATTTTATTCATTTTGGTGCAGTTTTAACAAAATTTTCTTGCTGAAAAAATCTTTTGTTACACTATTTTACTTTATACCTTTGGTTGTAATTGTTAAATAAAAGCTTCTTTAAAAAAAAAGTAAGTGCGCCTGGGCCACACTGGAGAAGGGAAACCTTACGTTACATGCATATCTATTTTGTCTCATAACCAATATACATACCAGGGTTGTTGCGAATATTATTCCAAAACATAAGTCCTCTCCGGATAATAAGCAAACCGCCTGTCCAAATAAAACAAATTTAGTATCATATGAAAGAGGACTGAAAAAGCTTTCAAAGAGAAATAACAAACGACCTCTATTCATATTTTTTTTAATGTAAACTAAAGAAATGCATATACCTGACACAAGGTTTGTTCTATGGCAATTAGTTAACGTTTTTTATTGAAATATGTTTCAGTATGTGTCTTTCCTCGTTTTGACATTTCAGTTTTAAAGCTAAATAAGTCCTCTTTCAATTGATACCAAACTTGTTTAATTTAGGTAAGCGGTTTGTTTATTATCCGGAAATTACTTTTATTTCGGAATAATATTCGCAACAACCCTGATGCATACATATGTATGTATGAATATACATCAGCTTTTGCTTAAGGTTATATTTTATCTTTTTTCTATCTAAATATCGATAACAAAATCGACAAAAATATCGATAAGAATATCGATAACAAAATCGATAAAAATATCGATAACAAAATCGACAAATATCCATAACAAAATCAATAAATATCGATAACAAAATCAACAAAAATATCGATAACAAAATCGAAAAAAATATCGATAACAAAATCGACAAAAATATCGATAACAATATCGATAAAAATATCGATAACAAAATCGATAAATATCGGTAACAAAATCGACAAATATTGATAACAAAATCGATAAATATCGATAATAAAATCTGTAAATATCGATAACAAAATCGATAAATATCGATTACAAAATCGATAAAAATATCGATAACAAAATCGATAAATATCGGTAACAAAATCGACAAATATTGATAACAAAATCGATAAATATCGATAATAAAATCTGTAAATATCGATAACAAAATCGATAAATATCGATTACAAAATCGATAAAAATATCGATAACAAAATCGATAAATATCGGTAACAAAATCGACAAATATTGATAACAAAATCGATAAATATCGATAATAAAATCTGTAAATATCGATAACAAAATCGATAAATATCGATTACAAAATCGATAAAAATATCGATAACAAAATCGATAAAAATATCAATAACAAAATCGATAAAAATATCGATAACAAAATCGATAAAAATATCGCTAACAAAATAGCTAAAAATATCGATTACAAAATCGATAAAAATATCGATTACTATATCCATAACTTTCGAAAATATCGATAGCAAAGTTGATAACAATATCGATAAAAATTTCGATAAAAATATCTATAACAAAACCGATAAAAATATCGATTAATTTATCGATAAGTGCCGAAAGTCCGGAAAATCTCTAAAATCACAAAATAGTTCCCAGATTGAGTCTGTGCGTCTCTCTCTATATCCTTTCCTCTTTAATTACCTTTATTTTAATCTTTCTTCCCCTCTCTTCATGTTTACTTTTATCGGTATCCTCGTCCTCCTCTTTGTCTTTATTTTTATGTTTATCATTTTCTTCATCTACGTATTCCCCTTCACCTTTGCCCTTATACATACGGTGACCATCCGTCCTTTATTTTAAAGGACAGTCTTTTATTTTAACCCCCTGTCCTTTATAATTTTTGTCAAAATAAAGGACGCCATTTGTCCTTTATTTCTTAAACTGTCCTTTAAAATAGCTTTGGATTTTGCAGAGGTCAATATTTAAACATAGAATATGAAAAAATAAAAATGTCCATAATAAAACAGAATGAAAACCTTCGTGAGTTTGCTTCGCACCCCACTTAAGGGTCACGAATCCTTGATAATACTGATAAGAGGAAATTTATGTAATTGCAAAAAAAAAGTTAACTAATATTTAGACATTTTCCCAGAAAAATTAACATACTTTGAGTAAAATTCATTGTTCACAAAAGCACAAGGAAAGTTGTGTCCAGGGTCGTGTTGCACGCTCAGTTTTCAGATCCACTGAAAAATAACAATAAACCTCCGCTCAATTATGGTAAACGCATTGTGGCAGCAAGGATGGCGAAGTCCTTGATAAGGATTTGGTTGCATTTTTCGGAATCGGTTAAAATCCGGTTACAGCGCCTTTCGAGAAGAGGAACTTGTACAATTTAATAATATAATTAACTGGAAAATATTTGATCTAAATTGTCATCATACAAGTTGTATGTTCGTATTCTAAAATCATTGGGAAAAATGTCCTTTATTTTACGTTCGTTAATATGGTCAACGTACTTATACACATAAGTAAAGTGTTTAANGTTTACTTTTATCGGTATCCTCGTCCTCCTCTTTGTCTTTATTTTTATGTTTATCATTTTCTTCATCTACGTATTCCCCTTCACCTTTGCCCTTATACATACGGTGACCATCCGTCCTTTATTTTAAAGGACAGTCTTTTATTTTAACCCCCTGTCCTTTATAATTTTTGTCAAAATAAAGGACGCCATTTGTCCTTTATTTCTTAAACTGTCCTTTAAAATAGCTTTGGATTTTGCAGAGGTCAATATTTAAACATAGAATATGAAAAAATAAAAATGTCCATAATAAAACAGAATGAAAACCTTCGTGAGTTTGCTTCGCACCCCACTTAAGGGTCACGAATCCTTGATAATACTGATAAGAGGAAATTTATGTAATTGCAAAAAAAAAGTTAACTAATATTTAGACATTTTCCCAGAAAAATTAACATACTTTGAGTAAAATTCATTGTTCACAAAAGCACAAGGAAAGTTGTGTCCAGGGTCGTGTTGCACGCTCAGTTTTCAGATCCACTGAAAAATAACAATAAACCTCCGCTCAATTATGGTAAACGCATTGTGGCAGCAAGGATGGCGAAGTCCTTGATAAGGATTTGGTTGCATTTTTCGGAATCGGTTAAAATCCGGTTACAGCGCCTTTCGAGAAGAGGAACTTGTACAATTTAATAATATAATTAACTGGAAAATATTTGATCTAAATTGTCATCATACAAGTTGTATGTTCGTATTCTAAAATCATTGGGAAAAATGTCCTTTATTTTACGTTCGTTAATATGGTCAACGTACTTATACACATAAGTAAAGTGTTTAAATTTAACTGGGACTTCATTTTTTCAAAATATATTCCTGGGTGTGCCCGTGAGATCAACGCATTTTTCAGTCAGTTGAACAAATTCGACTTTCTTTTTTCCCAACAGTATTTTTCTTCCACATGGTGCATATACTTTTTTTCTGTTTTCTTCCTGACTTAGGTAATACGACATGCTGTATTGTATATTTGTAAATAAAACACAACTCGCCTACACACACTTTCAGTCCCGGATTGTATTACACAATTACTTATTATTTAAATCAGAACGTATTGAAACGCTAACAATATTTATTAAAAATAAATCAAAACAAGAAATACATTACTGACGATTTATCTGCAAAAGAATTATGTGTTAACGAGCCAACGGCTGTTCAGATAGTTACTTATAACTGTTATCTTAATTATATCCAACGAACTAAAAAAAAATATATGAGAACAAAAGTTTGTTCTGAAATTTTTTAAAATTTGCAATCCTTAAATGTCAATATTTCGCAAAAAAAGTCTGATACGATTTTAGTGAAAATGGATTTTGGTTACGTAGGTGATAACGAACAAAGTTGCATTTTCGATTTTTGTCTTTCGTTTTAGTAAACTTTTAACTAATTCAGGAACAGAGTGTCCGGTCCAAGGTTATTACGTGCACCGAGTTTGATAGAAATTGATAAATTGGCTACCGAGATACACATTTGTGATCATAAGCGGGTGGCGCCACGCCCATTATCCAAAAATCTATATCAATCTTATCTTCTGCTAAGTGTTTAATGCAATAATCAAGTTTGAACCAATTATCTTCAGTAGTTATTGATTTATTGCAGTTTCCGTGTTTCTGTAAATTACAGTTATATAGGAGGAGGGCGTAATCTCTGCCCGATTTCAACGATTTTTTACACATTTCTTAGCTGGACCCTTTGCACGACTTGGACCGAGTTCGGTAAGGATTGGTGAAACGCTACTGAGATACATAATTTCATAATAAGTGGGCGGGGTCACGCCCACTTTCCAAAAATTTCATAATAATATTATTTTATTCCATAATTCTCCTTCATATACTAATTTTCACCTATTTCGATTGAATATTTACTGAAATATCGTAGTATTTGCATTTTTCGAAAATACCGTTATATGGGAAGTGGGCGTGGTTACCATCCGATTTCGCCCATTTTCACCTTGGGTAAGGGGCAGCCTACATACCAAATTGAGTTGAGACATCTCAATTTTTGCTCGAGTTATCATGTACACGGACGGACGGACAGACAGACATGGCTTAATCGACTTCTCTTTTCATTCTGATCATTTATGTATATATTTGTCTATATCTATCTCGATTCGTTTTGGCTGTTACAAACAACCATTATGTGAACAAAATTATAATACCCTTCTGCACTTAAGCGCTCGGGTATAAAAATTAATTCTTATAATAACTTGCCTTTCTCCTTTTTGTGAAGTCGGTTAATAAATACTGAAATCAGCCATACTTACGTTCAGCAATTGCATCCTCCAGAACTTTTACTTTTCCACAACGTTTCACCATAACAATATCTTTGTTTTCAGACGAATCAATAGCCACACCAGTTGAATCATAGCCGCGGTATTCCAGCCGTTTCAAACCGTTTACAAGCAAGTCCAAAACTTCGTGGCGAGATTTAGGTGTAAGGTAATTGAGGTATGCAAATATTCCTGCAGAAAATATAAACAATACAGAATTGATATCCATCCTATGTATAAGTACATATGTGTGCATATTATATTAACTGACGTCAGTATGGTGGGATAGTAAATGTTATCATAAGTTATCCAGTTTAAATATAAGCCTAAAACAAGCCATCTTTAACTGCGAAACATGCATATCATATTATACACCACAACAAGTTTTTTTAGTGAATTACTAGCTTATAGCCCTATATTTTTTAAGTGAGTTAAAAGCTATGAAATTATAGAATCTCGTCTGCGCATACGAAAGATATCAATCCCTCTAAGTTTACCTTAAAACGTTTCCAGGAATACGCCACGTGAACGTGTAACGTCCTGGGAGGTACCACGGTCGGTTCTAATATATCTAACTCAAATTTAGTAACCTGGCCTTGATAAAATACCACTTCTCAATACTGTAGCTAAATGCCTCAAGAGGTATGTATACGGTGACCATAATAACCAACGTAAAATAAAGGATATTTTTTCAAAATGATTTGGGAATACATACATACAGCTTGTATGATAAAAGTACTTTCCCAAATCGTAATTTAACTCAAATATTTACCAGTTAATTAACCGATTTCGAAAAATGAAGCCAAATCCTTTTCAAGGACTTCGCCATCCTTTGCAGCTAAAACGCGTTTACCATAATTCATACTGCACGAAAAAGCAAGCACACAGAGGTACAAAATTGGAATTTAATATTCATAACTCGGAGCCTTGAATTTTCAACAAATTTTTAATAAAAACTAAAAATAAAATATATTTATTGGTGAACATTTTTGTATAACATTTCAAACATTATTTTTTTTGTGTAATTTTTTCGTTTTAAAAGAACCATACAATCGTTTTCAACTAGTTTTTGTTACGTAACATTTATTACCTGAAACAGGAGAATACATTTTCTTCAAAATTGCCACTTGCATTTTGCACCAAAAAATTTATTATAATCAAATAAAAATTCACAAATTAGGCCCAACTGATCCCTTGCAAATATTGTAAGCTTTCATAAAAATAAAGGTAATAAAATTAAGTGAAAAATGAAGGCTCCAGGAAACACTGTGCAATAGGGGTTTTATTGTTCACTTTCAGTGGAACTGGAAACTCAGCGTGCAACACGATCCTGGACACAACTTTCCCTGCGCTTAATAGATTGTACAAAGATTACTGATTAAATAGAAACCCTTCGGTTGGATGCGAAACAAACTGGCGAAGGTTTTCTTTCCATTTTATAAGGGACATTTTTATTTTTCATATTCTGTGTTTAAAAATTTACCTCTGAAAAATGCAGAGCTGATTTAAAGGACAGTTTAAGAAATAAAGGACAAAAGGCGTCCTTTATTTTGAAANTTTAAAAATTTACCTCTGAAAAATGCAGAGCTGATTTAAAGGACAGTTTAAGAAATAAAGGACAAAAGGCGTCCTTTATTTCGAAAAAAATTATAAAGGACAGGGTGATAAAATAAAGGACTGTCCTTTAAAATATAGGCGCAAGTTTAAAATACATAGGTAGCTGCGACTTATCGTTGATTTTTAATATATTTTTTTTTTTTGTGATGAGCAGTATTGCCGCGCATAATTTTTAGTGGTAGCCAAATTCCTTTAAAAAAAGGGCTAAAAAAAGTCGTCGTGGCTAAAAACGGTAGCTAGAATTTTTTACTTACATACGGGCATTCCCATGGTGGCGCACATGACAGTCGTACGATTTCAATGTGATACACAAAAGGAATACCATTTGTTTTCTTTAACTTTTTNCGTGGCTAAAAACGGTAGCTAGAATTTTTTACTTACATACGGGCATTCCCATGGTGGCGCACATGACAGTCGTACGATTTCAATGTGAT
>NW_016158333.1:129489-141942 GCF_001687245.7 Rhagoletis zephyria | reverse complement strand
TAGGAAAGAAAAAATTTTCAAAACCTGTCAATACATTTTACCATGATAACATTTTAAANATATGCAAACAGATTCTGACTCGAGCTCGTCTTTTACTGAAACTGAATGGGCTATAACTTTTTTTAAATTTTCTCAATTTTTATAAATTTTCTAGAAAGTTTGAGACTTCAGCTCACTTGTCATTTGTTATAGAACTAACTATATTTAAAAAAAATTAAATTAAGTTAGGAAAGAAAAAATTTTCAAAACCTGTCAATACATTTTACCATGATAACATTTTAAACAACATTTTAAAATCATATAAAAGTGAAAATAAAAAAAATGAAATTGTTCGAAATTGTTGTTGCTTGAGTTTGAAAATGAAAATGTGTGTGTGAGTTTGTGAGTAAATTTAAAAATTAAATTGGTTGGAAACGTAAAGAATTTGAAAAGTGCTTCTCAGCGGTTCTACCTTACTATATTTTTATCATGCATTTTACTACTATTTTCGTGAGCACAGCTGTACATACATACGTATACATTTGATTTGTTTTAAAGTAATGAATTTTTATATTGATAATACTATATGTATTTAAAAGTCTATTAGTCATTTTTAGTTAAATTAATGGGCTGTTATTTGGTTGTTATATTGTTAATAATAAAAAAGACGCTTAAAAATGATCTGATTTTTATGGATTTGTACTGATTCTTGATCCCAACTGTACTGATTATGTCACTATAATATCTGGCCACCCTACTCATGGACGTAGGACGAAACAGTTTCTTTGCCACGTTCAATGAGCCACATGTGAACACATCGAGCAAAGTTGTTTTTGAGTTACATTTAGGGATGTTCCGATACAAGTAAATACGAGTATGTACTCGATACTTTTGTTTCGATAAAAACTACTTTTTTTACTCGAATCGTTGTTTCGATACCTACTTGGTATTGGAGTGCAAGGTTTTTTTTTTACTTATACTTGCACTTGGGAGTGCTTAGTGTGATTGGTAACCATGCTGTAAGGCTGAATGTTGCGGATAACCCTTACTGCACCAGCTGCATGGACGATAATGAGGTGGAGTCATCTCAACATCTGCTGCTCTGGTGCCCCGCCTTTGCGAGCCTAAGGTTTAAGCACCTTGTGTCGCACTTTTTTCACACTCCCGGTGAGCTCTCGGGAGTGGACATCAGTCGACTGAAGAGCTTCGTTGTGAGCACGGAGCGTTTCTCCGGCAAAAAGCCATAGGTGTCGTCCTTCTCCCATAGCTTATTTCAACACGCTCTCGTGAGTCACATATGACTCATTGGACAGGGAAGTTGTTAAGTTAAAAGACACACCATTAATGCATGCAGCGGCATCGAAGACTAAACGTAATTTATTTTCTTTGTTTGGATTACAAACAGAAAAATGTTGTAAGTACCAAGTATGAGGTTTAATCTGTTTGGCCACCGAAAACGATAATTTCCTGGCATAAGATTTGTCTACGTACTCATTTATTTTATTTTTATACCAACCAGCCAATGTATTATCTTTGCCATTTTTACTTCGATTATTTCAAGACGTCGCAGTGCCATAGTATAACTTTCCCAAAACTTCTTTTGATCAGTACTCCACAACAAGCCCGTTTCATACCGACTACCAATTTTTTTGGTTGACCCTGACAAAATTGCTTCAGCTCTTTTGTCGGCTTCAGATATGACCGGCTGTAGGGGTTTCACTCCAAAACTTTCCAAGCTGAAATACTCTTTTATTTGCTCCTGAATGTCACTTATCGCATCTTGTTCAAGATCTGTGCGACAAACTACTCCTTCAACGCTTTCCTTATTAGAGCCGAAAAGTATATATCCTAAATTTGCGCTATGAACAGAAAAACAATCATCGAAGCTTATAATCTCTAATGGACGTTCCAAATTTGTATGCGGCATGCCAATAAGGATTTGTGGAACTGCATCGACATAATCATCGACTGGCAAATTGTTCAACTTATCGTACTTCGATTTAAAGCTGGAAAAATTCAAGTCTGTGATGGCAACTCTAACTTTTTTGTAGTACGTACGTTTCTCATATGAAATTTGTTTGCGCTATGAGCTACACCGGAAATTTCTATATCCAAACGTTGTGATAGTTCGCTAGTCGTTTTTCCTCCTATCCACCGCAAAGACAACTTATCGTATGGACCTTTTAAACCAATAGCTTTCACAACTTGCTCTTCGATCAACGATATTTTCGAACCATCGTCGATAAATGCTATAATTTTACAGTGGCCTTGCGGTCCTTTCAATTCCACAGGGAAAAATCCAAACAATGTTCTTTTGTTAAACTCTTCATCCAAAATTGTATTAACGTTATTTGTTTTTTCGACTGCAATTGAAGTTATCTTAGCGCTGCTAGAAGTTTTTTCATTTTGTTCATGTAGTAACCGATTATGAAATCTTCTGCAAGAATAAAGTCCGCGACGACGCGTTCCACAATTCGTAGCGCTATGCCCTGAGCGCAGGCAACTAAAACACAAATGATGTGCTTTTACGAACATCCAACGTTGAGCGCATTCAATGTTTTTGAACTGAGGGCACCGATTTAAAGTATGATTACTCTTGCAGTACACACATTTATTCTCCGTCATCGCTAACACTGGCTTTACAAATTTGATCGACTTCGAACCCAACTGCTCGTCTACGTTCGAAATCTTCGGAGTTACAACATCTGCAGCTATAGAGACAAAAATTGCAACTTCTTGTAGCCAATTACTGAAATTATGGACAATCGGATAAATCAACTTCATGGAAAATGCATACCGGGCCCATTCTTCTCGTTTACTCATTGGCAATTTACTTACGAGCTCATCAAGCAAAGTCGGATTCGTTAAGTGAGGGGCAGCACCCGCATTCTCCAAAAAAGCACTTAGATTTCTCTTTTTCTCTTTCAGTAATGGGAGGAAATGATCGCGCTTTAGGATCTGACTCCGTATCAATAACTGCGGACGTCCAAAATGAAATTTTAACGTAGATATTACGGCATTTACACTTGACGGATGAATTAGCAAGGATTCCACTCGTTGTCGTGCTGGCCCTTTTAGAGCCTTCTGTAGACGAAATAGATTCTCTAAATCTGTATACATATACATCGTTGTAGTTTCTGTAAACGCCGCAAAGAACATAGGCAATTCTTCCGGCGATCCAGTAAATTCTGGAAAGTCTTGTAGTAGTGTCTGCGACAATTGGTTCGACTGCGTGACTGTGTTAATGCTGGCAGAGGTTACGTTGGCAGGAATAACGTTGGAAGAGGTTATATTGAGAAGATTGGGATTGGCGANTAGTAGTGTCTGCGACAATTGGTTCGACTGCGTGACTGTGTTAATGCTGGTAGAGGTTACGTTGGCAGGAATAACGTTGGAAGAGGTTATATTGAGAATATTGGGATTGGCGGAGGCTACGTTAGCAGAGACTGCATCGGCAGAATGACGTTGGCAGAGGTTATACTGCCGATATGGTGGTTAGCACAGTCTGCTGCAGCAGAGATGGCGTTGGGGCACTAAATTTCGTTTGCGAAGCGATTGTTTGCCTCAAATCTATTTTTTTCTCTGCCGCGGCTAATGAGCACTGTAGTTCTCTCATTNAGGCTACGTTAGCAGAGACTGCATCGGCAGAATGACGTTGGCAGAGGTTATACTGCCGATATGGTGGTTAGCACAGTC
This sequence comes from Rhagoletis zephyria, assembly GCF_001687245.7. Classification (NCBI taxonomy): domain Eukaryota; kingdom Metazoa; phylum Arthropoda; class Insecta; order Diptera; family Tephritidae; genus Rhagoletis; species Rhagoletis zephyria. The sequence goes on along the minus strand of NW_016158333.1, from coordinate 138,267 downwards.
TGCTGCAGCAGAGATGGCGTTGGGGCACTAAATTTCGTTTGCGAAGCGATTGTTTGCCTTAAATCTATTTTTTTTCTGCCGCGGCTAATGAGCACTGCNTATGGTGGTTAGCACAGTCTGCTGCAGCAGAGATGGCGTTGGGGCACTAAATTTCGTTTGCGAAGCGATTGTTTGCCTCAAATCTATTTTTTTCTCTGCCGCGGCTAATGAGCACTGTAGTTCTCTCATTTGCCTTTTTAAATCACTAATCGACTTATCTGTTAGGGTAGATGTGCGGTCCATTTCTCCCTCGTTGGCTGAATCCATCTCTGCGCTGGCATCTGACGTGGCCATTGATTTAGTTGAAAGATCAGCTGCTACTACGTGTTTGTTGCTCCGAAGATTGTAGCGTTTTATGGGTGCCCTGATCATACACTTAAAAAATGTTTTGGCTACTATTCGCGTCCGAAGAAAACAACGTATATTTAAACAAACCGCGCTATATATTGCAATGCGATGTTTTAATATCTAAAAAAATGGTTACATTTGTAAAATATATCCGCATGTTCAATATGTTAAATAATAATTTAATTCTAACATGATCGTTTGATTTCCTCGAACGTTCTTTTGAAATGAAACTAATATCAAATTATATCTCATGTTCTATACAAAGTAAAAATGTAAAGTGAAATGCATGGTGTAATGCATGGTGNTGGTTACATTTGTAAAATATATCCGCATGTTCAATATGTTAAATAATAATTTAATTCTAACATGATCGTTTGATTTCCTCGAACGTTCTTTTGAAATGAAACTAATATCAAATTATATCTCATGTTCTATACAAAGTAAAAATGTAAAGTGAAATGCATGGTGTAATGCATGGTGTAATAACAAGAAGGTGTTGTCAGTAACTTAACCTCACTTTTTCGGCAGGACTATTCCGGTCACGCATTTTAAAGTACTAGAAAAGGTACTAATTATTTACTACTTTTAATCCGTTGGTGCATACTATTTCAAACTAAATGTAGAAAAATGTATAATTACAGGCTTATAAGCCTGAATATATGTTTGTATCGGCAGTTCTACACAGCTTGGACATATATTGTAACTTTAAAAAAGTAAAAGCCGTAAAATAAGGCAATTTCCTATACGACTGTAAATGATTTTCTAAATAGATTAAAACACATAAATATCTATAATATAAGCGAATTCCTAATTTAACCTCTATTTTAGTGTATCAGTAGTTCATTTGGCTCAATATTATGACAATGCAGCAAAAGTTATTTAATATAAAAAATCGCCATTCCATACGATTTTTGTGTACGTTTTTTTCCGTTGATAACCACGATATCTTTTATTTTTCTACTTTTTGAGGACAAAAATTTTACAAATCCAGCAATTCTAAATATTAATATTGTTCTGAAAACACCAAGAGCTTTAAAAATCGCGATAAAACGAATTACTAAAATGGAGTATTTTAGATACTATTTCCCAACGAATAGTAGTATAAACATTAAGATCGGCGGCACTGAAAATAACATGCCGATCTCGTCAAAATCACAACAAACACGTCGCTACTGACAACACCTTGTTATTATTCCACCATGAGTGAAATTATTGTTTTACTCGGCAACAGCTGTTTTTGATTTTGAAAGGGGAACAAACAAATAGCACTTTGTTTTGAAATTACCCATATACAAAAATGTGTAATTTTATGTGTTTGTAAATACACCCTGCATGTTACGAAAAAAAGTAAAATTTGAAAATTAAATAGACATCAAAGTTTTATTTACTGAAGAGAAATTTTCCTATTCGATCAAAAATATTTATTTTTATTGAGTTTATATTCAACCATTTTATCTATCTGGAGGCCGGTTTTTTATAATAAAATTATATAGGGAGTCCATAAGGAGTTGTATACTGTCGTAAGGAACTGCATTTACAGATTAGAAAAATATTGACAACAAAAAAAGTTAGACGGTTTTTTGTCTCTCCTGGCCCGCATTATCGGGCAACAACCTATTTTTATTTTCAACATAAATGTTACCCGATGCACTAAATACTCTTTCCGAGTTCACTGAGGAAGGTGGCGCGCAGAGATACTTCATTGCCAGTGTAAACAAATTTGGAAATTCTTTGCGGCTATACTTCCACCAAGTTAAGGGATCTTCTTGTCTGGATATAAGAGGTAGCTGCAAATATTTCTCTATTTCTAGTTCATAAATCGCTGCCTTTTTTCTTGTACATTCGCTGCCTTGTCTACCAATCGTTTGGCTATCCATATTACTAGAAACACTAGAATCAGCATCAGAGCCGTTGGCGATTTCCTCAAAGCATTGCCAAATATCCTCGTGAGCTCGATCTTCGATGGAAGCTTTCACTACAGTTCGGCATTTTTCATATGATTCAACTGGTTTCTCCATGCTAACGGGTTTATAATTTCGAATTAGTTCATCAACAACCCAGTTTTTAGCTTTATTGGCGTCAGAAAAAAAACGAGTTTTGAAACGGTGCGAATCTGTTCCGAAAAAATTACAACAATGCCGCAACTATTTATTGGAACATTCACAGCTCTTCATTTCGTCGTGCCGAAATTGCAGACCTACGCGTTCGGAAACGAAAAACGTTAAATAATAGGCGGGTTCTGTATAATTTAAACAAAAATTAGCGTAAGAAAACAAAACATCTTGATTGTTCAAAAGCAAAGAATTTGATGAAGATTGTTTTTTGTTTGTTTATAAGATGCCATTTTTCACTGCGATAGCATCGCACAGATATGTGCGTAACTGTGTTTTCGAAGTGGTAAATTCTGTAACGTCAGAAACGGGGCGGAGGTCGAGGTGAACTCGAGCCGGCAAAAAACAATATTGTGAAATTTATTAAGGGCAGCAGTCTACCGGATATCCGATCGGATATCCGAATCCGGCTGTTATTTTTTATAGGATATCCGGAATCCGGTTATCCGGCACATCCCTAATTAAAATAAAGGTAATTATAAAGAAAATTATATAGCCACAGAGACTCAACCTGGGAACTAGAAATGTTCGATATTTAAGAAAGAATCGATATCATGAATCGATTTAATTCATTTCCATAGTCCGAAAATCCCGATATAGTCCGAAGATCCCGAAGTGGTCCCAAAGATTCCGATAACCTCGAAGAAGTCTCGAAGATCCCGAATTAGTCCCGAGAATCCCAAAGTAGTGCGGAAAATCCCGAAATAGTCCGAAACTCCCGAAGTAGTCCCGAAGATTCCAAAAATCTCGACGAAGTCTCGAAAATTCCGAATTAGTTCCGAGGATCCCGAAAATCCCAAAGTAGTCTCGAAAGTCCGGAAATAGTCCAAAAATCCCGAAACAGTACGAAAATCCCGAAGTGGTCCCGAGGAATCCGAAAATTTTCAAGAAATCTCGAAAATCCCGAATTAGTCCCAAATATAACGAAGATTTTCGTAGAGCTGGAAGCTGGAAGGTACTTGAATATCTTATTTGCGTTAACCCTTTCCCACTGAGAGGAACACACATCTACAAAAAATAAACCACCCGTTCTATTTTGTGGGTTATTTTTTCTCTTAAATAGGGACGGATATTTTGGGACACTTTCAAAGTGTTGAGGGATATTTTCGATCTTTGGCGGAAACACTGCACATAGGAGTTTTTGTACAGGGACCCGTTCAAAGGTCAGATTTACCAGTTTTGGCAACTGANTTCTATTTTGTGGGTTATTTTTTCTCTTAAATAGGGACGGTTATTTTGGGACACTTTCAAAGTGTTGAGGGATATTTTCGATCTTTGGCGGAAACACTGCAAATAGGAGTTTTTGTACAGGGACCCGTTCAAAGGTCAGATCTACCAGTTTTGGCAACTGCAAAATGTTACCATTTCGGATATTTTGAGCTGTGACTGTTTTTGGTTTAAGGTGCGATATCAAATTCAATGGTTTCATATCATAACACATAAGAACACATAGTGTGACCAACTGTACGTAAATGGCGCGTACAGTACGTAAATTTGTAGCCATGTACCGTGTACCGAAGCTAACCACAAAATCACGAAAATGTACGTAAATAGAATCGAAAAAATATTATTGTACGTAAATTTTATCGATAGGAGTGCCCAACATACGTACGTACATGCAAATTTTTACTAATAAAAACTAAAAATATTATAATGAATCAGTTGATGGAAAGTTGACGATAAAATCGNATTTGTAGCCATGTACCGTGTACCGAAGCTAACCACAAAATCACGAAAATGTACGTAAATAGAATCGAAAAAATATTATTGTACGTAAATTTTATCGATAGGAGTGCCCAACATACATACGTACATGCAAATTTTTACTAATAAAAACTAAAAATATTATAATGAATCAGTTAATGGAAAGTTGACGATAAAATCCCCAACACTGGCAACGCTGTGTGCTGTGCGGCCGTTGAGATAAAACAAAAATTAAAAGTGGGCGTATTGAACACGTATTTTCTTTGCTTAATCAGATTTGGAGCGATGAGAAATCACAAAATCGACATTGCGATATCTTTTGTTTGTTCGGTACAACATTAAAATGTCTTGTACGGAATTTTTCGAATTCCTAAGGAAGCAGCCTCTAATGCTTAAAGAAATGGATGGAAATGGAAATGATGGAAAAAAAGCGTTCAGGAAAACTACTCAAGATCAATGAATTGATTACATAGGCCGACACTTTTGTAATTTAGCAGCAATTGCATTATTTCAGCTTTAAATGTATGTATGTTCCTAAATACATATTTCTCAATTCACAAATAAATATGCTGAAGCTTGTACGTCAAAAATGTGTTTAGATATCGACTAGCAATAAAATCGTTTCCAAAATTTTTCTTTAAAATTGTGTGTTGCTACAATCTTTTGTGTACGTAAATGAGTTTTTGGAAAGGTGGTCACACTAAGTATACATATTTACATATCTATGTACTATGGGTAAATATATATGTGTGCGCAAATATCATTCGTGTTAAATCTTCACACTTTGGGATTGCTTTAACAATGCAAACGCCGCATGGTTGCCCGGTTGCAACTTGCAAGCTTTAATTTAAGCATAGACACTTACTTTACTAGCCTGTGGTATACTGGCGCAATGAAGCAAGGTCGATATCCTTTTGATTTGTATTCCAATTTAGTTATATAATATGCAAATTTCTGTGATCGACATAAACTGAAATATACACTGCGGGTATCTTGTGCATTNCTTTGGGATTGCTTTAACAATGCAAACGCCGCATGGTTGCCCGGTTGCAAAGTTGCAACTTGCAAGCTATAATTTAAGCATAGACACTTACTTTACTAGCCTGTGGTATACTGGCGCAATGAAGCAAGGTCGATATCCTTTTGATTTGCATTCCAATTTAGTTATATAATATGCAAATTTCTGTGATCGACATAAACTGAAATATACACTGCGGGTATCTTGTGCATTAAGCCGCAAGGAAGTTTAGCGTGTCATTTGAACACTTATGTCGAAAAAAAATTTTGGTTGTAAATAATGTTTTGTAGGCACCCCCTAAAAATAACTAATTTGCTTATTCGGTGTACGATTTTTTAAATCTTCCTTAAGACGATATCACGGTGCTACAAAAAAATTACGAAATACACCCGAAACCAAACTTAATGTAGGTGGTACATAGGGTCGAGTACAACATGAAAATAGGTTTCTTATAGTTCCTTAACCCTCCATTTTTTTATTCAAACAAACCGTTATTTTCATACTTGATGCGCTTCTCTATTAACAGCTTGGCTAATAGTTTTTTGATTTTGGCCCTTATTATTATAATTTATTCGTTAATTTTGAGCTTCAGGCCGGTTATTAAATAAAACATAGATTTGAGTAGTTTTATTTATTACTTTAATTGATGTCGATATTTCGCCTTCAATCTTAATGCATCTTTACGACTGAAAAATACCAAATGCATACATATTTACGTCAAAAAACAAGAAAACTTACAACAAATGCGCAACTTATGTTTACTGAGCTTTTCCAAACGACTAACGATAGGCGCACATTGCATCCGATAGGCCGACCGATTTCGGCCGAACAATTTGACCGTCTGAATTGATGCGCACACTTAACCAGATTATTTGCCGACCATATTTGTACACACAAATCTAGTTTTCATTACAATTTTGGAAGCAGTGAAATATTTTCTTACATTATAATTGACCTACTCTAAACATGTGATTTTATATGTAATTTTGTTGTTTTTGCAACCTATAAGTTAATTTTTCGCAGTCCATTTTGGTACTTTTCACCTGACATCGGACGAGAAAAACAAAAATGCAGGGTATATAAAGGGATACTCCAGAAGTACCCCGGCTCTGCACCACTCGTCCGTGATGCCGGATGGCATCAAGGGCAAGTTAAGCTAGTAGCGTGCGCCGATGAGCGCACGGTTCGGTTCTACAAAGAAGCTATCTCCACGGTTAGACAGCTGAGGCCCGCGGCAGACTTAGTTGCCATCCATAAAATCCCTAACAGGCCGCGAGCCTGGGCCTGGGTACCAGCTGAGCCGTCAAAACCGGAGGAGATACTCGAGTTCAACCGCATGGGCAACGAAGGACTGCCCACCAGCGATTGGAGGATACTCCGAGTTGGCGAGACCAAGGGGAAGCCGCGTTTTGTTGGCTTTGTCATCAACGAGGCTTCTGTCCCAGTTCCCGAGGCTTTTACTCAATCACAGTAAAAATCCACCAGAGAACGGATCAGCAAGAGGGGGAAACGGGAAACCCCTCGAGCGGACCCGCTCCCTCAGATATTCTTCCCGACGAAGGAGCCAACAAAACAGGCAACGTCTCGAGCTGGCCTGCGGCCCCTTCAACAATGTCTTGGTGGCCTTCAACAATGTCTACCCGAAGTCTGTTGTTAACTCCCTTCTCATGGTGGGGGTGCAGCGGGGTCTGGTAGATTTTGTTGGGATCCTTCTTGAGAAGAGAACTATTCTATCAGAACTGGGGAATGGTCCCATCACAAAGTATGTGACCAGAGGCACCCTCAAGGGGTGTCCTCTCCCCTCGGCTCTGGAATCTAACAGTGAACACCCTACTTCTAAGCCTAAAGGGCACCGGTTGTTAAGTCGTAGCGTACGCTGATGACATAGCAATCGTGGCAACGGGCAAACATCTTCAGGTCCTGAGTGAGTTATTGCAAAACGCACTCGGTCTGGTAAAAATCTGGTCCAAGGAATGTGGACTTAGCGTCAATCCTACCAAAACGGAAATGGTACTTTTCACAAGGAAGTATAAAACTCCCTTATTTAAACCTCCCACCCTAAACGGAGTGGCACTTACTCTCTCAACCGAAGTCAAATACTTTGGAATTATTCTAGGNCACCCTAAACGGAGTGGCACTTACTCTCTCAACCGAAGTCAAATACCTTGGAATTATTCTAGACAAACAACTTGACTGGAAGCGAAACATTGAAGACCGCTCCAGAAAGGCCAATACCGCCCTTTATGCCAGTAAGACGGCAATAGGCAAATAATGGGGAATAAAACCACACATAGTACACTGGATGTACACAGCTGTGATAAGAGCCATCCTTTTCTACGCGGTCACCGTATGGTGGCCTTCGCTAAACAACACTTTGTCCAGAGCTAAGGTGGAACGGGTGCAGAGGACGCCTGCCATGCTAGTCACGGGAGCATCGTCCACTACACCTACCAAATCTCTGGAAATAATGTTAAGTCTTCCACCTGTGGATCTCTACGGAATATTTCATGCCGGCTGCAGTGCCAGGTTAAATACAATCCAGCCGTGGAGAGACCTCAGTTTCGGACACGCAAAAGTACTTAAAACTCTACCGGATAATCTACGACAGATAGATTATACCACTCCTCTACTCTGCTTAGACACTCTCCACAAGGATCCCAGAGAGGAACGAATGGGAAGGGGCCACAGACCTGAACCCAGGGTCTACGGCCATATTTACAGATGGTTTCAAGCTTAACAAAAGAGTGGGTAGCGGGATCTACTCTGACGAACTCGCGTTAAACCTCAGTTTTCACTTACCGGACCATTGTAGTGTTTTTCAAGCGGCACGGTGGGTTATAACCTCCGGCTGTTATCAAATCTCTCAATTTTAACGGAACAACGTCCAAAGTAGTCGACGTTCCACCGCCTGACTATGACGAGTACGTATAGCAATAACGCGGCTGAAAAACAACAAAGCTGCTGGTGCTGATAGCCTGCCAGCTGAACTATTCAAGTACGGCGGCGAGGAGTTGATATGGTGCATGCATCAACTCTTGTGCATGCCCGACGACTGGAAATTAAGTGTGCTGTGCCCAATCCAGAAGAAAGGTGATCCCACCATTCGCGCCAACTACCGCGGGATCAGCCTTCTAAGCATAGAATACAAGGTCTTATCGAGCGTATTGTGTGAAAGACTGAAGCTCACCGTCAATGAAATGATTGGGCCTTATCAGTGTCGCTTTAGACCTGGAAAATCCACCATAGACCAGGTATTCACAATACGCCAAATCTTGGAAAAGACCCACGACACTCACCACCTCTTTGTCGACTTTAAAGCCGCTTTTGACAGCACTAAAAGGAGTTGCCTTTACGCCGCTATGTCTGAATTTGACATCCCCTCAACACGCATACGGCTGTGTGAAATGACGTTGAGCAATTCCAGCGGCTCCGTCAGAATTGGGAAAGATCTCTCCGAGGCGTTCGCCACAAAACGGGGTTTCAGACAGGCCGACTCCCTTTCATGTGACTTCCTTAATCTGATGTTGGAGAAGAAAATAAGAGCTGCAGAACTGAACC
>NW_016158333.1:122787-129281 GCF_001687245.7 Rhagoletis zephyria | reverse complement strand
CATCAAACAAACAGTCAGCACATTCGCGCCTTGGCACCCACGTCACTATTTACAGTTATAATTTCCAGCATTAACACCGATAATAACGTCAGCATTGAAATCCAACGTAGAATCACTCTTGCCAACAAGTGCTACTTTGGACTGAGTAGGCAATTCAGGAGTAAAGTCCTCTCTCGACGTACGAAAACCGCGCTCTATAAGTCACTCATCATGCCCGTGCTGGTATATGGCGCAGAAGCATGGACAATGACAACAACCGATGAGGCGGCTCTTGGAGTGTTTGAGAGAAAGATTTTGCGGAAGATTTACGGGCCTTTACGCGTTGGCGACGGCGAGTACCGCAGACGATGGAACGATGAGCTGTATGAGCTTTACAACGATATGGCATAGTGCAGCGAATAAAAATACAGCGGCTCCGCTGGTTTTGTCATGTCGTTCGAATGGACACCGACGCTCCAAATCTGAAAGTATTCAACTCGGAACCCGCTGCACAGTGGTCAATAAATGGAATTTAATGTTCATAATTCACTGGAGCCTTCATTTCTTAACCTTGATATTTTATGAACTATAAATTAAAGACTGTTATGTTAAAAGTGCAAGTTGCAAGTCGCTAAGAGTTCGCGTTGATTTTTAATAATTTTTTCGCTAACCTTTCGAGCACATCTGCATGCTAAATGGGAAATAAAAGCGTTCGTTATGTTATTAAAAATCAACGCGAACTCTTAGCGACTTACAACATGCACTTTATTATACTAAAATTTAGTAATCTTTAAAACGGCATACCCATAATTTTTATAAAAACTAAAAACAAAAAAATACTTTCGGTAACATTTTTTTAATAACATATCAAATTATTACTTTTTAATTTTCTTTGTGCTAGGAGAACCCTACAATTGTTTTTAACTAGTTTTTATTATGATACTTTTATTAGCTGGAACAGGAGAATCGGTATTCTTCAAAATTGGCGCAATTTCTGCAATTTGCACTAAAAAATTTAATACAAACAAATAAAAATTCGAAAATTGGGCTCAACTAGTCTCTTGCAAATTTTTTTAGCTTTCATAAAAAAAATAATATCAAATTGGTTGAGAAATGAAGGCTCCAGTGAATTATGAACATTAAATCCCATTTATTGACCACTGTGCGCTGGTGGTAGCAGAGAAGAGGGAGGCCCCCACTGCGATGGAAAGATCAGGTGGAGAAGGACTTGGCTTCATTTGGCGTTTCCAATTGGCGTCAGTTGGCACAGAAGAGAAACGACTGGCGTGCTTTGCTGAACTCGGCCAAAATCGCTTAGGCGGTTACAGGGCCAAAGAAGAAGAAGAAGAAGAAGAAGATTAGTTTAATATGACTGCATCACTAACGAAATTTTTACTAAATTATCGAAAAAGTTGCAGTCAATATCTCGGAAACTAAAGGATATATCTAAAAACTGATAACACCAATCGAAAACCTTATAACAAAATATATAACTGCACGTAGAACTAAAAATCGTCAAATGGCGCTTACGACAATCTTTTACCCTGGCGACGGTGTGTAGATTAACACGGCATTGCATTGTTGTTGTCGGACGAAGTACTGGTTTCGAACAATAACATGAACACATAAACACATGACACCTACGTTATCGGTTTTTGTGAGTCAGAATTAAATTGTGATAGGCATGAGCAGTGTTCCCTGAGAAAAATTTCGTTTGGAGCTAAAACGGCCGAAAAAAAGAGCTAAAAGAAGCTAAATAATAATAATAGTAGCTAAAAAGAAGAGCTTCATATTTTTTTTTAAGGTTGAGCGTTTTTTGACGTAACGTTGTTTTTACGTTTTCGGCAATTCTAATAAAAACAACGAATTTTATAAGTTTAAGTGCTGAAAAAAATTAGATGCATATATTTCGAATTCGTTGCTATGGCACTTATAACAGTGAACTAAAATACTTTAAAAACTATTAAAGTCTGTAATTTCAGATATTTGAATTTAATCATTTTTTCGCAAAATTTTTCTGGAAAGTTTTACTTCCAGCTCTTCTTAAAGGTAACATTAGCGCTTCCTTTTTTGAGATAAAACTGTTTTGATGCCTGCGGCGCACAGTGTATCGACTATATGGAGGCAGGTAGAAAAAAGTTATGGTGACAGTTGATAAAAAAAACTGTTGGACTTAGAGAGGGAAAAGTAAAAGTCATAAATACTAAATTTTACATTATTTACTCGTCCCCCTTCTTCACGAAAGATACATTTCCAAAAAATACGGGAACGAGCGCGATACCGACTAATCTGTTTAGTTGCCTTTGGCGATTAACCCATTAAAGAAAGTGTTTCTTTTTTCAACTGTAATAAATTATGTAAATGTCGTGCAATTTTCAGGTGAAGGTATCTATCATTTATTTGGTACTTTCTTATTTTCTTACCAAAAAATTTACTTTGAAATGCAGATGCGAAAGATTATTAGTAAAAAAAGTGTGAGTACCGGTCCGTCAGGTCTTGAAATTAGACGAATGTTTTAGAGAATTTTATGTAGTTTTCGAATATTTTTTTTGCGCGCCACTTTGCAAATATGTGTAATTTTTGATTTTCTTAATTTTTTTATTTTCAGCTTCTTTTTGCATAATTTCGCGAAAAGAATTTTTCGAACAATGAAAAAATCTCACCAAACATTGGGAAAAAACGAGTATTTACACCTAAATCATTTTATAGTATAACCTTTGTTTTCTAAGAGTGGAAAGCAGGAAACAAAAATTAACCAAAATTCCATCACATTTAATGACTGGGCCCATATTTTTGTAAGTTTCGGACGTTATAGAGATCCAATATTCCCCATATTTTATATTTAGGTTTTTCTAATAAAAGAGAGAGTACGAACTAAATTGCATCGAAATCGGATGAATTTAATGTTTCCGCCCACAAAAGCAGAAGGCGTGGCAATTATTCCATCTTTACCAAATTTCATAATTCCCTATTTCTAAGTAAAACTAGAGCACATGTCAAGTTTCAGTGAAATCGGTGCAGGTGTACTATTATTTCCACCTGCCTTCATATATTCGAAACACTGTGCGGCGCCAGCGAGGAAAGCATTCTAAAATATCCGTACGTATGTTCTCAACATTTTACTACCACGGATATTAGCCATTAGCAGGGCGGCCAACTTGGCTCGAACCGTACCATTTTTGTCCCTATTTTACATCAAATGCCACTTAATTTTTCAATTTGGCACAAAGTGCGAATTGCACTTTTCCAAAAATTGTAGTATTTAAATAAAGTTTTTTTAAAATCCTTTGTGTTTAAAGATTATTCAACTGATTTATCTTATTTTGGCATTGCATTTTTGTTTTAGAAATGTGGTTCTTATTTTATTGCTAAATGGGTCGGATGACACCTTTTTTGGCCCTTTTATTTTTCGATTTGGCACGTTTTGGCACCTTTTTATCCTCAATATGGCACCTCATAGCTAAGGATAGTTGGCAGCACTGAGCATTAGTGAGAACAACGCCATACTCTTCAAATGTGCAGTGCCGCGAAATGAAAAGTTATGAAAAACTGTGTTGGTCAGGACATAGAAAGGGAATGAATTTTCTTGCAGCCTCCACCTTGGGGAGCACTTCGGAAGCAAAGAGTACTTAGATGAATACATGGAGTTTTTTTGGATGGGATTACTTTAAAGCTTTTCAATTATTTATGTTTCGATGGGTTTGTTGAGTTTATTATATAAAAACATTTAAAAATGTTAACGCAACATACATACATACTATGTACATATACATAGATTAATTTCCAGTTTTAGGGTAGGGGTGAGAGATACCATAAACATAAGTATATATGCCATTATCCATTGTATTGCGAAGTAAAATTGCATTCATTCGCAAATCTTATATTGAAATTGTATAAATTAAGTGCACAATGGTCGGGATATGAATAAATACACATGCATACATACATATTTATGTACATTAGGGCGGTTCAAAAATGCATGGGGGGAAGTAAAGTCGGAACTTTTATGCTCTCACCCANCATTCATTCGCAAATCTTATATTGAAATTGTATAAATTAAGTGCACAATGGTCGGGATATGAATAAATACACATGTATACATACATATTTATGTACATTAGGGCGGTTCAAAAATGCATGGGGGGAAGTAAAGTCGGAACTTTTATGCTCTCACCCACTAGGATTGTTCTACACCGAAAAAAGGTATACCCTTAATTTTTATTTTGAAATCAAAAAATATTTAGGGTCGCTCAAAGCGCCCAAAGTTTTCCATGTATTTGATATTGGGAAAGAACAACTTTTCGTAGACATGGTATCGAATAGTTAAAAATCAATATTTTTTTACCAGAAAACCTGTTTATCTACAGGAGCTTCCCAGTAATAATACTCAATTANACTAGGATTGTTCTACACCGAAAAAAGGTATACCCTTAATTTTTATTTTGAAATCAAAAAATATTTAGGGTCGCTCAAAGCGCCCAAAGTTTTCCATGTATTTGATATTGGGAAAGAACAACTTTTCGTAGACATGGTATCGAATAGTTAAAAATCAATATTTTTTTACCAGAAAACCTGTTTATCTACAGGAGCTTCTCAGTAATAATACTCAATTATTTATTTAACCATTTTTTGATCGCAACTATAATTTATAGGCCCGCCAAAAACACACAAAAACCCCGAAAAATGCAATGAGGTGACCAATAAAAAATCGTTAGTATTAAAAATGGTTAAATAAACAATCGGGTATTATTATTGAAAGTCTCCTGAAGAGAACCGGAGTTTTCGGATCAAGAATATTGATTTTAAAGAATTCTATACCATTTCTACGAAACATTTTATTGTTTCCCTATAAAAATGCATGGAAAACTTTGAGCGCTTTGAGCGACCCCTACATATTTTTTGATTTCAAAATAAAAAATAAGGGTATACTTTTTTCGATATAGAACAATCCTAGGGGTGAGAGCATTATAATTCCGACTTTACTATATTTGGACCACCGACATACTTACCCTGCAGAGAAACCGCTAAGTAGTGAATCAAATTTCTAGTTCCGTGCTAGATCTTTATCAGCAAAAATGAGCAAAATGTGGTCCTTTTAAAGAACTATTTTAAACTACATATCGCTAACTTAGAACTAGGAACTATAGAAAAAGGGATGCAGGGGGGGGGCCTTTTTTATTTTATATATGTAGATATGTGTATGTATGTCGTTCAAATGCGCCATCATTCTGCATTTCGCAAATGCTTTCCATAGTTTGGTAATAGAAAACAAAATTTTTTTTAAATATTTTAACATCTAGGGACCTTCTGGAATCTAACCAATAACAGCAAGCATCTCTACAAACTCAGCTACAGCTAAAGGTATTTAAACGTATATTTCTTACAAACATCCAAACAATTTCTTTTCATTTCTTTGATAATAACTTAAAATCCACACATCGAAAAAGCAAAAAGACTGACAAAATCATATTCAGTCTGTCGATTTTAGAAGTGGTTTGAAACTATAGAATTTAGGACTGGCTCAGAACTATCGAGAAAGGGATGTAGCGGGGTTCAATAGACACTTCGTAGGACATGGCAATGTTAAATTCGCAATTGCTAGCTTGTAAAAGAGAATTAATGCGCACTAGTCATGGTTCTAAATTCCCTAGTACAGAATCAGTTCGGCACTAGTGCGTTTCCTGACAGAGCATGTACATTAGAGTGGTCCAAAAAAATTTTTCCCCAAATAGTGTTTGGGGCACCTTCCAAAATTTTTCCTCTCGCCGAAAGAAGCGCTGGTACCAAACCTTACGTTTCTAAGTATCCGTTTAGAGGATGCTCATGATGCTCATATTTCACTCTAGAAGTATTGTGTACATACATACATATATTGATGAAACAATTGGTTAAGTAACCTAAGAACATTTCAAATTTAAATTATTTATTAAAATATAACAAGCTTCAGTTGTCATGGCAACAGTAGCTTTTCGTAAAATTCATCAATATTTTTGCCAGTTTCACAGCGATCCAGTAGCGGATTTCAAGGTCATTGAGCACCCTGTATTGGTTTTCGTAGAAAACTCAAAGTTGGTATAGATATTACAAATATCAAAAGGAAAAAACTAACTAAGGCGGTGTCCCGTTTTGTAGGATGAATTTTTTTCCCCATACAAAAATTGGACCACTCTAATGTACATACGTACATACATGTGCCATTCGGTATAGCATTCATGTTTACCGTTATTTATTATTTGCCACGATGTTAAACTAATAATAGAAACAATCTAAATTAGTATGTTTTTTTTTCAATTTACGTCCCTTTGATAATGATACTGTAAATAGTTATGTAGTATGTATATATTTTTTATTCTAGTGCTTATAGGAAAATGAAAAGACGTACATAGGTTGAAGCCATAACCTCCTTAGTGTCAAACCCCTCCATTCACTCTTTCAAGGCACATATTTTATTTATTTATTTATTTCAAAAGTCAATAAACTACAAAGGTTCTTACTGACTAAAACGATACAGAGAT
>NW_016158333.1:111644-117785 GCF_001687245.7 Rhagoletis zephyria | reverse complement strand
CACTTCGTTTGCATTCGTACACATACACATAAAATCATATGATTTGAATGGAAAAAACGGTGAAAAAACTTAACTTGCTGTTTAAATCAGCTACAGCTAAAGGTATTTAAACGTATATTTCTTACAAACATCCAAACAATTTCTTTTCATTTCTTTGATAATAACTTAAAATCCACACATCGAAAAAGCAAAAAGACTGACAAAATCATATTCAGTCTGTCGATTTTAGAAGTGGTTTGAAACTATAGAATTTAGGACTGGCTCAGAACTATCGAGAAAGGGATGTAGCGGGGTTCAATAGACACTTCGTAGGACATGGCAATGTTACATTCGCAATTGCTAGCTTGTAAAAGAGAATTAATGCGCACTAGTCATGGTTCTAAATTCCCTAGTACAGAATCAGTTCGGCACTAGTGCGTTTCCTGACAGAGCATGTACATTAGAGTGGTCCAAAAAAATTTTTCCCCAAATAGTGTTTGGGGCACCTTCCAAAATTTTTCCTCTCGCCGAAAGAAGCGCTGGTACCAAACCTTACGTTTCTAAGTATCCGTTTAGAGGATGCTCATGATGCTCATATTTCACTCTAGAAGTATTGTGTACATACATACATATATTGATGAAACAATTGGTTAAGTAACCTAAGAACATTTCAAATTTAAATTATTTATTAAAATATAACAAGCTTCAGTTGTCATGGCAACAGTAGCTTTTCGTAAAATTCATCAATATTTTTGCCAGTTTCACAGCGATCCAGTAGCGGATTTCAAGGTCATTGAGCACCCTGTATTGGTTTTCGTAGAAAACTCAAAGTTGGTATAGATATTACAAATATCAAAAGGAAAAAACTAACTAAGGCGGTGTCCCGTTTTGTAGGATGAATTTTTTTCCCCATACAAAAATTGGACCACTCTAATGTACATACGTACATACATGTGCCATTCGGTATAGCATTCATGTTTACCGTTATTTATTATTTGCCACGATGTTAAACTAATAATAGAAACAATCTAAATTAGTATGTTTTTTTTTCAATTTACGTCCCTTTGATAATGATACTGTAAATAGTTATGTAGTATGTATATATTTTTTATTCTAGTGCTTATAGGAAAATGAAAAGCACTTCGTTTGCATTCGTACACATACACATAAAATCATATGATTTGAATGGAAAAAACGGTGAAAAAACTTAACTTGCTGTTTAAATGCGACGTACATACATACATATGTACACATTGTGGACATGTATGTGTATTGTAAAAACGTATGTATCTAATTATATATGTATGAACATAAATAAATCTCAAGGCACTTTACTTCATTTCATCCTGAGTGCATTTCCCAGTATTTTTTTAAGTGTCATCTCCTCGGAGAGAAAAATCAGAAGTGGTGAAAAGCGTGTGGTGAGCAGAGAGAATCACAGAGAGAAAAGTTTTTACTGATTGCAAGGAGGTTATATATACGTATGCATATACATATATGTACGTACATAGGTTGAAGCCATAACCTCCTTAGTGTCAAACCCCTCCATTCACTCTTTCAAGGCACATATTTTATTTATTTATTTATTTCAAAAGTCAATAAACTACAAAGGTTCTTACTGACTAAAACGATACAGAGAACTAAAGTGCAGAAGGCACTAAAATAAAATTGAATTCAATAAACTATAAAATATATTCTTGGGCAAAGAAAAATCAAGCAAAATAGAATTCGAAACCTCGTTGAGTTCTCGAAGTGCATGTGTATGTACATACATTCCTATGCATTTAATGAATATCTACATATATAAATGCACTTACGTATGTACGTATATGAATATAAGTATCGTCAACGCTTTTCGCTATTAAAGGGGATAATACAGATTTCATAAAAAAACTGAAGGCTGATGGGGCAACTCCCTCGGTGTATATGCGTTCGTGTCATGTCTGGAATTGAAGGACTATAACAACAAGGTTTCGTTGCTGCAATTACATGTGGAACTCATGTAATACATACCTATGTACATATGTATGTACATAAATGCATATATGTATGTGCATAAATCTACATATGTAAAAATTTTATTTAAATATTACTGTAAAATATTTAATAGAAAATTCGACTACTATATAGATAGGAAAGTTGCATTATAGAAAATCGAAATGAATATACAAAAACATACACCTAAACACTTTTAGTGAAATTCTTGACTTTAGTCGACTTGATTTCATAATATATCTGTAGTAATAGTAATTTTACTATTTAAACCGTCTATGACAGTTGCAAACGAATGTTGAAATTTTTAAGCTTCGTTGAAATAAGGTCAAAGTGAAACAGCGACAGCCTTTAAATCGAGTCCCGGGATACATCCAAATAAGCAGATCCACATTCAACTTAAAACAAACATTTACTAAGTCCAGTGGCGGACCCACGGGGTGTGTTTTAATACATAGACGCCATATTAACATACATATGCAACACATTAAAACACGTCCGTGGATCCGCTGGATCCGCCACTGAGAAAGACATACAAACTACATAAATAAAGAACTAAATGCATGGAAATGCCCATGAAAGAAGAGCGGTCAAACGTGGGCACATTGCCACTGCTACGAGTAGTGATGAAAATGCCATT
Organism: Rhagoletis zephyria; assembly: GCF_001687245.7. NCBI lineage: Eukaryota > Metazoa > Arthropoda > Insecta > Diptera > Tephritidae > Rhagoletis > Rhagoletis zephyria. The sequence continues at coordinate 115,174 of NW_016158333.1, read as the reverse complement.
AAGGAAATATCATAGCCATAGAAATATAAATGTAAGTTTTTGCTAGAAAAGACTTTAGCTGGAATTAACCCAAACTCAAACAAGTAAGGACAGTGCCATTCATACCTTTCATCAACATCAGAAAATTTTTCCTCAACCTATTTATTACTCCATTTTAAATTAGTTATTTGAGAGCTTAACAAATTTGTATACCTTCTCTACATACATAGATATCACAAAAACTCATATCTAAACAAGTGGTATGGAAGATGTGCATTCCTTGTAAATCACCGATCTAAATGATTTTTCGCAAAAGGCCTTATATGATCGATAAGTAAACAGGCCCCACAATTTCATGATTTTTGCTGTCTACATAATGGAGTTATATCGCAAAAATTTGTATCTGAACTATAATTGGTATAGGAGATAAAAAATCTCATCATGAATTTTACTTCCGTTTGAACTCGGTCATATTTCGCCCATGTAGTTCACCTATTGTATGTTGAGTAGTTCACTCCAAATCAAGTTCACACTGTCGTATACCGTATTCACGGCTCAAACAGTTGCTAAATTTTCAAAACTGTTTTTACTGTAATTTTATTTAATGGCTGTTATCCCAACCTCAAAATTTCTTTCCGAAATGCCGTTCTTCCGTAATCGTTCCATACTCAACGAAATTTTTCGAGGGGGAAATTCTTCACCAGAATACTCATGATAAGGCTGATAGCTTATAGAGCACCGATCTTCCGATCTTCAAGATTACCAGACTTTGTATGATTATGTAGAAAATAGCTGCCCAACTGAAAGTTAGGTGTAAAAAGTATCAAACAAAACACCTCTTTGAGGTAAAATTTTCGAGTGACGAAAGCTGAACTAGAAACACAAAATTTGTGATATCAATTTCATGACGAAAATTACACGCATTTTTTAACTGCCTTGGAAACGTAGGGAAAATGTTTCTTATTCATACGAGTTTTTTAGCCGATAACGTTATGACATATTTATATTTTATAAACACAAAAGGTAGCGTTAGATAGCTTGTTTGAAGGCCCTTCTACTGATCTCCACACCAATGACTTGGATTGAGTAGTGCGGCCTCAGTTGTAGTTTATAAAATTGCCTTTTTTCGAATTTCAGGCAGCAGCCACGCCCACACAGGCATATCAATCAAAACATCCTGGAACAAAACCTTCTTAGTTTTTTGTGTACTTTAATTCCTGAAAGTTTGAAAAAAATTAAATGAAGGTACGTACAGACGCCACATACATACCCAAGCATCTTGTAGTAGAGACCCGAACCAAAACACATTTAGCTCTATATCTTTCCAACTAGTAGCCGGAACTCTATATATAAGGTATCGTTTGAATACCTATAGAATAACACTAAATACATATGTTGGGTGTACCCACATGCCCACATTTTAAAAATCCGGTTAATCGTTTATGAGGCTTGAATACATTTTCTGGACACACTCTGCAAGACCTTTCCAACGATATCTCAAACGTGTCGATTGGACGTCTGGATAAAAACTTCCAAATCTCGTGTATATATAAGCGAGTCATTTCAGCATGCTACTGTGGCTGCTTTCGTCACTCGCGCGCACTGCCGTGCGCTGTGATAACAGATCCTTTACGAGCTCTCATGGTAATTTTATACAATACAAGCTGTACACTGCCACGCTTTACTGTGACATATTCTTGTTAAATGGATGATAAGTGTTTAACAAAACAAAGCATACTGTTACAATTATCCTTGTTTAATTGGCGGATTTCTCAAAATTCGTTGAGCTCGTATCACCGGATTATTAAATAAACGCTACAGATGACCAAATTACAGTACAATTAACTTTATTGTACAACAAACACTTTACAATAATTGTTTATGCAATAACAACAATTAACAATGCTTATTAAGGCAATTAAAATACATTACAAATTTTCTAACACAATTGATCTCTGAACTTGTAGCTTGCTGATTCGCAACTGAACATGTGGTACGCTGTAGCAGTGGCCGTATATACCTGCGCTCGAACTCATGGCAACTCTAGAACGTTCTGCCAACTATCGCACATTCTCTCGCTGTTCGCAGTATTCCTCCACTTTACGTTTCTTGCTGTCGAATATTCTACCTCGTTCGTCGAACATTCTGTCATTTTCTCGTTGTTCGCTTCGCATTGCCGCAGTATTCGCCACAATACGTACCATAAATGAAAAATAATAGCTAGAGGCAAAAATTTGTTATTATTTTAAGATTAAAATGAAACAAAAGTAAAAACATAACATTTAAGTTTCAATAACATTGGTACCCTTTTAAGTATGTATAATCTTGGTTTTACAGCGGCGTTTTCCAAATAAATGCCCAACTTATATAACTGAACACTTTTTGCCACTTTTTGCCCAACACTTTCGTAAAAAATACGTGAAACTTTACTTTACTTGAGAATATCGATAGTTTGATTTCTACGAAATATTACAATAAGGCGAAAGTAACTTTTTACCTCTGTTGAGCAGCTATTTATCTGGGGCAACGAATCTATTGTGGAGGTAGTTCGACATGCAGTCATTGTTACCTCTTTGCGTAACTTCGTATCTATCTCGCACATTGAATTCTTCTGTCTGTTATGCGACCGGTGGTGCCTATATATGTTGGTGATATTTTTGGTCAGACGCTTCTTGCACAATTCGCAGTAAGAGTATACATTTAGATCTTGAAGCCATGGCCTGTTTACCACATTTTTGTAGGTATAGTGTCACAAATAGTTGCTACCCATAAGTTGAAAGAAATATAAAAAGTATAGTAAAAATAGGATAAAGCGTAGTGTGGTAGCAAATTTTAAAATATTTGAAAAATCTTAGCAAATTTACTACGATCGTAGCTGGTGTACACAATATTTTTGGTTTTTCCATTTTCTGAGTAGATGTAACTATTTTGTTTGCCGACACGGGAACACGCTACACGCGGTTGTCTATCTGAGAAGCAATCTGCATCTAAATCCAAACCACACTTTTGCAAAAGTTCTCCTTGAGCTTTATTGATTGTGATTCCGAATGCCGATCGAATTGGGAATAGAAATCTTTTAAATTGAAATTGTGTATCGGTCGGAATCATGGGAATTCGAAAGATAAGGACATATGTATTCACCTTTGAAAAGCCCCGTTAGATTCCTTGCTTACACTAGGTTCTTCATCAATTTCTTAACTGTGAGTCATGTGCCGTTGCAGAGTTTTGGAAAGTTTGTTTTCCGCAACATGATAGTTGGCACACCTATTTTCAATTTCAGTATGTGGGGTCATCCCTGGAAGATCAATCGAGTTCAAAAACTCCGTTGGATTTTTAACTACTTTGTCTGTTTCCACAACGGTATTTATCGACGTATACACTGAGGGAAAAAAATATTAAAATCAGTTAGAAACGTAGTTGGTCTTACTATAAACGTCAACGAAAGTACTGTATATTGGTAAATATTCAATTCAATTACGCGCATATTAAAATGACCGCGTTCGTACTGAAAAAGCATCCGTGAAGTGAATAATCAAGACAAAAACTAAGAA
>NW_016158333.1:84030-110654 GCF_001687245.7 Rhagoletis zephyria | reverse complement strand
ATATACATACTCAGATGTGAACAGTCAAATACGTGCGTAATAAATTTTGTATGAAAATATTATTTTTAAATACGAACATTTTTAAACGATAATCAAATATAAAGTATTCATTTTCACTATGCTTTATTTCCATCAGTGTATGTTATTTCCTCATTTTGAAAGCTGGACTGAATAACATTATTGAGTTGATAGACATCCTTATTCTTCGCGGCAAGAATAGCTCGTTTTAAGAAACATTCCTACGATCAGTTCTCCTTTCGATGTTTCTAAGTTACAAAAATTATCAGCCAATAAAAATTCGTCTTAATCTCTTATTGATTGGCAGCTTTTCGTTTCCTATAGCCACCTCGGCCGATTAATCGCGCTGTAGTTGGAGACACATATTCGTAGTCAACTGCCATGTATATATGGATGTTCGTCTTGCCACAATGTGGAATATTTCAGGCAAGCATTTATCTCGCCCGCTAATGTAAATCGAGAAATTACAGGCAATGTGTGCGTAAAATTCCTTGCGATCAATATCAATGCATTCCCGAATGGTTGAACGTTTCCACGCAAATTTCGCACTGATTGATCAAGAACCTCAAGCGATTTTTTACAACAATGTCGCAGCAATTCCAGACGAAGTAAGAGCTAAGAATATTATTTGGCGCTGTAACCGCCTAACGATTTTGCCGGGTTCGGCAAAACATGTCAGTCATTTCTCTCTGTGCCAACTAACGCCAATGGGAAATGACATGCGACCCAAGTCCCTATTCACTTGGTCTGTCCATTGCAGTGAGGGTCTCCCACTTCCACTGCTACCACCAGCGGATTGCGGGTAGAATTCTTTCAGACCTGGAACGTTGGTGCCCATTCGAACGACATGGCTAAGCCTGCGTAACCACAGTATTTTGATTCGCTGCACTATGTCCATTTCGTTGTAAAGCTCATTAAGCTCATCGCTCCATAGTCTGCGGTACTCGCCGTCGCCAACGTGTAAGGGCCTGTAAATATTTCCTAAGATCTTTTTCTCGAATACTCCAAAAGCCGCCTTATCGAATGTTGTCATTGTCAAAGTTTCTGCGCCGTACACCAGCGTACGTCGAGAGAGTACTTTACTCCCGAATTACCTACTCGGTCCAAAGTAGAACTTGTTGGCTAGAGTGATTCTGCGTTGGATTTCGATGCCGACATTATTATCGGTATTATGCTGGTTTCCAAGTAAACGAAATTCCCTACTTTGTCGAAATTATAACTACCAACAATAACGTAGGGTGCCAAGGCGCGGATGCGTTGACTGTTTGTTTGATGGCAGGATATTTTACTTCGTCTTGTCCTCGTTGATCCCCAGATCCAATCGCTTTACTACGTTATCTAACTTGGAGGTTTTTGTTACCGACGACGTCGTCCGTCTGTGCACACAATAACTCGATTAGAATTGATATATCTTAACCAAACTTGGTACGTGCACTTCCTTGGGGCGTAGGACGGATGGTATTCAAAATGGGCAAAATCGGACGNTACTACGTTATCCAACTTGGAGGTTTTTGTTACCGATGACGTCGTCCGTCTGTGCACACAATAACTCGATTAGAATTGATATATATATTTACAATAAGTTTTAGACGAAAAATAAGAATATGTATTATATATTTTTGAAATATGGCCGTAGCCACGCCTACTTATGGTTACATGTGTATATCTTGGTAACCGCTCTACCAATTTCATCCAAACTTGGCACAATTGTTGGCCTTGGTACAACATCGAAATTTTTTAAAATCATACAATAACCACACCCACACCCCATATAACGGTAACTTAGAGAAATACGAAATCTTCGATAAATCAGTAAATATTAAAGGTAATTTCTTCAAAATTGATGCTTGCAACAATTCTTTACCTAGAAATATGTTTATGATACAAATTTGGAAAATGGGCGTGGCACCGCCCCCTTATGATCACATATGTATCTCGATAACTGTTCTACCAATTTGTACCAAACTCGTTATGGTTATTGTGCTTGCCATATAGAAGAAAACGGTTGAAAATTATTAAATCGGACTAAAATTACGGCTGCTTTTCTGATAACGGTAAAATTCAGAAATGTTTGAAACTTCAATACTTCGCAGTTTTAGGACGCTAATTTACTCAAAACTGATACACCCCGGCTTACCATGCGGCGGTAGTTTTCGGAAAGGTGAAAAACATATATTTAAAACTTGCGGCGGGTATTCAGTGTTCAGCTCCGCCCGAACTTAGACTTTCTTACTTCCTCCTTTTAAAACTTTGCCTCCAGTGGAAATTTTCAAGATTTTTTACTCAGTTTTAGGGATTTAAATTTTATCTGGTTAGTTTTTGCGTCACAATTTCTTTGGAAAATATGCTCAGAACGTCTAACACATTAACTTTTGTAAACATTCCAAACATGTAGGAGTGCAATGGGGTATAGTCTTTGCGCTGGGTATGAAGTTACAGTTGCATGGCTATACTAAATCCCGACTCTTGCGTCCTCGTTCGCCCATTCTGGGCAACGTGAGCAACCCATGTGCGAAATTAGGTAATCAATTCGAGTGGAGCCTTGGGTCACGGCCGAAAGAGAGGGATCTTCGGTGGGGCCACTCCGACTTATTCGGTGTAAGGGCTCACTGAAGTCTGCAGCGTTTGTTGACCAGTAGGTGCGGCTGCAAGCGGGTGCCTGCTTGGAGCTAGCGGATCGCTATATAAACGTGTATTTGGTTGCGAAACCACCCCCGTCTTAGCAATGGGTTGTGCGCTGGGTTTGGGACCCGCCACGTAAAAACCACTTCCAGTGAATAAGCAAGGCAAGGCCTCGGATGAGACTTATGATGACAACCACGGCAAACGTTTAAAGGACTACGATTTGAGGGCATGCACCTGGAATATCCGTACCCTTAATGGGGAAGGTGCCTCTGCCCGGCTGGTTGATGTCCTCGTAAGGACAAAAGCTGACACCACCGCCATCCAAGAAATGCGTTGGACGGGGCAAGGCAAGCAATGTCTGGGGCCTTGCGACATCTACTAAAGCTACCATGTAAAGGAGCGCAAATTCGGAGTTGGATTTGTGGTGGGAGAGAGACTCCGTCGCCGAGTACTGTCGCTCACCCCGGTGGACGAGCGTCTAGCCACAATCCGCATCAAAGCGAGATTCTTAAACATCTCGCTCATCTGCGCCCATGCCCCCCGACAGAAGAGAAGGATGAGGCATCCAAGGATCTGTTTTATGAGAGCTTGGAGCGCATGTACGAGCGCTGCATCCGTCATTATATCAAAATCGTGCTTGGCGACTTCAATGCCAGGGTGGGCAAAGAAGGGATCTTTGGAACCACCGTCGGAAAATTCAGCCTCCACGACGAAACGTCCGACAACGGATTGAGGCTGATCGACTTCGCCGGGGCCCGAAACATGGTAGCATAAAAAGATCTATCAAGCTACAAGGATGTATCCGGATCGGAAAACGAGAAACCAAATCGATCATGTTGTGATAGACGGATGGCACGCTTCCAGTGTTATAGACGTACGCTCACTCCGAGGCCCAAACATGGACTCGGACAACTATCTTGTTGCATCCAAGATACGCACCCGCCTCTGTGCAGCAAAAAATGTGACCCAAATATGCAAGGAAAGCTTAACGTCGAAAAGCTGCAATCACAGCAGACAGCCAATGCATTCGCTACTCGACTCTCACACCTGCTCTCAGAGCGACATACAGGCTAACCTAATATTCACGCACGCCGCCAATTTATTGTCAAACATTTCTCATGCACATGCAACTTGTATGAGATCAACCGAAATTGAACGGCGTGCGTATGAAGCTAACTCAATTTCCAATTTTTGTTCTGCGTGAAATTTTGATTTGACGTTTCGCTCAATGAAATCAAATGCAAACGCATGCAAGTCAATTTCGGGTGACGCAAAAAAAACAAATTCGACGGCATGCGTACCAAAACGCAAGCCGCGAATATTAGGTTAGCGATATGCGAGCAGTGCAACCACATTTCTCTCTCATTAAGTACTGCCGCCGATGAAGTAGTCGGATTTCAGCGAGCCCCTAAGAACAACTGCTCCGATGAGGAGTGACAGGAAGCTGCAGAGAAAAAAGATGGCGTCTACAGGGCCACGCTGCGATCGGACGCAACGCGCGCTATGTGGGACCGCTATAGGGATCTGAAGAGGGAAGCGAGACGTATTTGCCGCAATAAGAAGATAGAGGCCGAAATACGTGAGTGCGAAGAGCTTGAAATGCTGGTGGATAGGAAGAAAGAAAATACATTTATGCCATTTTGAATATGAGGATACCTAAGAACAAGGGGGAAGTCTTGCGTTTTCTGGGATTTCTCAAGTATGTTGCCAAGTATATTCCGAATTTGTGAAAAGAATCAGCAGCACTAAGGAGACTCACACGTGATAACGTACCATTTGAGTGGTCAGACGAACATGACCGGGAACTGAAAAACCTTCTTAAAATTGTAGCCTCTGAGCCATTATTAGCCACGTTTGACCCTAAGAACTCAACTGTTATTCAAACGGACGCCTCAAATGATGGTCTAAGCTGTGTCTTGGTGCAGGAGGGTCATCCAGTTGCATACGCCTCAAGAACATTAGCGAAAAATGAACAAAGGTGGGCACAAATAAAAAAGGAGCTGGTGGCAATTGTGTTTGCGTGTCAACACTTCCATTCTTTTTGTATAGCCGTGCATTTGTTGTTGAGATTGACCATAAGCCACTAGAAACTTTAATAAAAAGAAATATTGATGACGTGTCTATGAGGTTGCAGCACATTTTCATGTTTCTTTTGAAATACCCATGTTTGCCAGTCCAGTACAAACCAGGTAACGATATACTCGTAGCTGATTGTCTGTCTTGAGCTCAGCTACCAAACAGTGATGAGCAGGGAACGGATTTTATGGAAATTTGCCTTTTTTTCTGCTAAAGAGGTAGAGTATATTCGATTAAGAATGTTCACGATTTAGCTTTCCCTGATTCCATATATACATATTTGATGTTGCCTTTTTAAGATATTTGATTTTTCTACCTTTAAAAAAGTGACTATAGCATTTACAATTTTTTTTAAGATTCAACAATTTATATTGAGCTAGAGGCAACAATGATTTGAAAAAATGGTAGAAGTGATGGTTGTTGGTACTGTTGGTTTTTGCTAATAATTCTATTTTTAGAATGTTTAATTTTTAGGTGTGCTCGTCCTTAAGTAGTTGTTTTTGTGGTTGCTATTCCACAATAAATTTTCATTTAAAAAACGGCCTCGAGCTCAATAAAAATTGTTGAATATAATTGTTATAAGGCCAAAAAATAACAAAAACTTTTTTTTTAAAGATTAAAAAATATACACATGCCCATGCGGCTTATAGAAGCGCAGGCACCTCTTGCCAAATTGGTGTTGGAAAAATTCAAAGCCGTTTTCTCAGCTAATGTAGGCTTGGATGCAATAAGGGGTGTGGATAAAATTGTAAAGGGCGAGGAAAACGCCCTTATTCCTGAGTCCATATAGTTACACCCAGAATGGTTCCTTACTTTTTCTGTGTCTCTTTATATATTTCTTGTATTGTAGTTATATCCCCAATGTGTTGATAAACTTTATAATATTGATTTATTTTGTTATTATTTTATTTTATTTTTGTTTTCAATTAAATAGTCACACAATTGTATGCGTAAAATTTATAAACTACATGAGCTGAATTCTCCCAGTGGGAATTAGGAGCACGTAATAATACCTTATTAGCAACTTACTCTTCACCTGGCAGTCATTACCATTTCCCTGCCGAACGTCCCTTACTTTTACAAAGGCATGGCCGCCTTATGTAAGTAGGAATTTAGAATGTACATTTGGTATCAGACATACTTCTGAGCCGCTTTACAAAGTAAGTTACTAGTAATGCAGAGCAGTCGCTCGGAGTAGTTCGGTGCTTGGAAATAACTTCGGGTGCACGTTATTTTGCAACTGACAACGTAATGTGTCTTCGGAGGTGTTCATTTTGCCCTTTACTAGTAGATGACATTGGCCATGATTACAATTTTGGTACTAAAAACTGAAAGAAAACATGGCTTACCTCGCAAGGTGCTTACCTATTTTCCCAGTGGGCTCTCACAAAATTTATTTGTTTGAGAATGTATATGTATTATTTAATACTTAAACGCAAACAATAAAGAAAAAAAATAAAAAAAATTGGGCTTCACTTGTATCAACTTACGTCGAGCGCACATTAAGTACATTCAAGGCTTTTCTTCGCGAAAATCGAATGAAAATGCTGCCAGAAAACTTCAAAATGCATTTTGTGGTTCAATGTTACTACAACTATACAGATTAAAGTTTTACGAGTTAGAAACTCGAAAGGATAAAATAGTCAAAGATTTAAAGTACAAATTTGTCACATAATGAAACTAGTTCATAGTTTTTCTCTTTTTACTTGTAATATAAACATTTCTAAAATAAATGTATTTTTTGATTGTTCTTCGTATTTTCTGTCTTTTTAGTGCCTTATTTTGCTTTTTTTGCAATACCTAGTGCGTTTTCCTGCCTTTTTCGCTATTTTGTTTTGCCTTTTCCTGCCTTCTTCGCTATTTTATCTTGCCTTTGCCAGCCTATTTCGTTATTTTATTTTGCCTTTTTAATAGGTTTTTAGGTCCTAAAAATCCGTTCCCTGGTGATGAGCTACCGGGACTATTGAGGGTATTTCACACTGTAGCACAATCTGCATGTTTATATGAATAGAATTATAGGCAATATAGGGGAAACATTGGATAATGATGAAAAATACATGCGTATCTGTGAATTCGTTCAGTCACAGTGGCCAAGTTACAAACCATTAAACCAAGTGGAAAGATAATTTCATAAGTACAAATCAGAGTTACACTATAAAAGGGTATTTTTATAGGAACCACCGGTTTGTAATACTTACGCAATTACAGCACCAAGTGTGTAAGTGGTTACATGCACCGTATCTTGGCCACGAACTGACTCTCGCCAGGACAAGGCAACATTTCTACTGGCCCGGCATGAATACGCAAATCAGGGAAAATGTGTGCGCTTGCTGTATATGTGGAAAATTCAAACGTTATAACCAGAAAGAGCCACTTAAGCAAGAAAGCATACCAGCTTATCCATTCGAAAGAGTTGGAAATGATTTGCTCGAATATGCTGGAAGGGACTATTTGGCAATTTTTGGTGCGTATTCCATTTTTTTAATAGTCAGAAGACTAAAAAATAAAACATCAGAGCACATAATTAGCATTATTATAGACATCTTTAACCAGGTGGGCTTCCCATCCATTGTCCGAAGTGATAACAGCCCATTTGGGTCCTTGGAATTTGACAAATTTGGCAATGAATGTAACATTCGATTAAAGTTTTCAAGCCCAAGGTACCCGCAAAGCAATGGATTGGCAGAAAAGGGGGTAGCAATTGCTAAAAACATCTTAGAACGCCGCTATGAAGCCAATGAGGCACACTTATTTGAATACCGCATTCTAGAGTACAACACCACACCCGTATCTGACCTTGTCTTAGCACCTTACGAGTTGTTTTTTAACGCCTTATAAAGACAAAGTTAGCTGTGAGTGATAATTTAAATAACAAAAAGAGCGGGAAAATTCAAAACAAACAAGCAAAACAAAAATATTATTATAGTCGTAATGCGAAAAGAGTTGTAATGAATGGAACTATTGGAAAATATTTAAAAAATGTAATGGTCGATCATATGTAGTTGTTGATAGCAACAACAACCACTTCCGAAGAAATTGTAGGTTTATCGCCAGAACAAAAAACACGGAGGAGGACACCCGTGAAAATCAAGATGAAAACATCCAGTATGTTGGATGGAAATTCAAGAACTTCACACATTATAGGTGAAAACCAGAAATCGGAACAGAATCTGTCCCTCCCTATTGATTGTAACTTGGACGAACAGGAGCAGGTAATGACTTTAGACGATAGCGACCAACAAGTAGTTGTGGGTAAATCTTGCACCTGAGTCTGAAGCGACTATAGTTATACCACATGAAACCTGTTGTTATAAAACTCGAAGTGGGTGCACAGTACGTCCTCCCCTAAATCTTGGATTTGATGATTAACAATTAACTTTAAGTTCCCAGTTCTAAGTTAAAAAAATGAGCAAAGGAACACACTCTCTATGTAAAAATTGTAAAGTGTTGTACCGCCCTAAGTTAAGATACACTGAACTGTAACTGTACGCCATGTTGTGAATAAAAAACACTTTGCTATTTGCACATGTCAGTGGACGGACGTCTTTAATTATCAACAAGATTAAACATATTCTGAACCACATAAGGAAACATTTCTGTAGAAAATACGAAATTCGGAATTTTTTTCAGTTTTAATGGATATGCTGAGATTCATCATTTTGTATTTTAGATAAAAGTGAGGAACATGTTGACTAAAAGTTTTGAACGTTTTTTATAGGTTTCAAAATTAAGTGTCATTGGCACTACACCAACTTTAAATTGAATTCTTGTACAAAAATAGATCTTTCATCTTAAATTCAAGTTCATATATTACAATAACAATAACTTCAACAAAAAAAAAGTTTTAATAAATCAACGGTTTGCCCTGACTATTTCAAACTTGTACTTTTTACTAAACTTTAACGGACTACAAAACTTAATACTCAAAATTTATATAAAAATCGAATTAAAAGCTCGAAGTTGATGAAACTTGGTCGAATGTTTCTAGTTTTTGTAACATGCTAAAAACTGCTGGACTTGCATGGTGAGGCCCATAACTATCGAGAATAGTGAATGGTCAAGCAACCGATAGTTTTGCAGCTCTACTTACCTAACTTGAAGAAGGCAGAACAGACTTAGCGTTTTTTTTTACCGATTATGTGAATGTCATTCATAGGCATACCCCAGAAATTACAGTGCCTGAGCGATTCAGTCGGGGAAACGTTTATATGTTTCTTAAGCTAGCCAGATTGGCGGTGGCTTTTGATTAGGGTAAGAATATGTTTCCGCATTTATTGAAATTTATAATTGAATATAGAAGTTTAAAAAATTAGCAAAATATTAGAACTTTTATCATCCAACTTAATTTTCGGAAAATTCCATTTGAAAATCCGGCCAGGGAGGATTATTATTATATTAAAAACTTAAAGTAGGGTTTTGGAGGACTAAACAACTTTAAACAAAACTTTTTTTATTGTAATCAACAGCTTTGTTGCTGATGCTCAACTGGAAATCTACTGAAATGTTGCGAAGACTGCGTAGTAAAAATTTTTATAATGCATTTGATTTGCACGTGATGATCAAGAACGTGATGATTTCTCATAAAAGGTAACAATGGCTCATTTATTGACGGTCGAGTACATCCAGAGTTGTTACTATGTAGATAAGCAGCTATCAACGAAATAGTTGAAAATAATGGTTGGCAAAGCTATAGATGTGTATAAATGGAGTACAAATCAACATGTGCTATATTTTTCAAATATTCATTAAGCAGGAACTAATTTCAGTGACCCTATTCTGACGACCGATTGTATTTAGAGAACTCTAGGCATGTCTTATTACCATAAAAATAATAACTGCTTCTGAACTACTGTCAATCAAATCCCAAAATAAAAATATTCTATTATACGAGTACGCAGTTCGCAGTCGTTCAATAAATTCCATTTCAATGGGCGCATTACGTCCATTATAAATGTATGTTTTGGCTTACGTACGTACATACATACATACATATATTTCACTTCATAAGGACACAATATTATGCAGGGAGCATTGACTGCAACAACAATACAAAAACAAGTGTTCAAGCGCAAGTTCAAAGTGCTTTTTGAGAAATTGCACACGAATAAAATGCTAAGTGTTAGGCGTCGACAGGCTGCTTGGCTCGCATTCTCTTATATCGACCTTTCAATGTGTATATACGAGTACATATGTATGTATGTATGTATTAGATTATATTGGATCGAAAGCCAACAATGAACTCATNTAGTCGAGTGGAAATTTTAGGCAATGACGCTAAATTTTCGATACGATTCGACTCTCGAAAAACGACTTGCATTCGGCACGACTCTCGCAATGAGGCTGATTAGTTTAACGGGGCGCGGATCATTATATAGTGCTTATCATACTAATTATTAGTAATTAGAGAATAAGATAAAAATTTGCTCTCAAAAACGGAACGTAATCCAGAAGTACGGGAACGCAAAAAACCACATTTCGTGCCCAGAATTTGTGAAACAGCTAGTGATTTGCTCAATTTTCGGTACCCAATACTTAAAAAAGATTTCGGTACCCAATACTTCCTTTTCGGTACCCGATACAGATTCTTTAAACCTTCGCCATTATATGCATTTCAAGTTTAGAAAAAACTTTAATTACTAATTTATATGATATCGGCTAAAGCACTTGAACTTATCGCAACAGAGAAATATTTATTATAAATTTTAATCTTAGTTGGTCCCAGGTTCAAGAAAAATGCTTTTACGGATAAAGAAGCCTTTCAGGGGGGAGATTCTGTAACCAGTTAGCGACAAGTTTCGGATCGATATCGCACTTGTTGACGTAAAAATATTTCATATCATACGTCAACAAAACCGATGCCGAATCGAAAATTGTCGCTAACTGGTTACAGAATCTGCCCCCAGGCCTACAATAATGACATCAGCCGATTCAGCTGGAACAAAACAGCTTCAAACAAATAAGAGATTCTCTGCAATCTGGCCTCGAACCGACATATATACATCTTTCATTTGAATCCGTATAAAAAGCTCTATTGAATTAAAAGCTCCCTGAACGGGTTTTTCCATATTTTTTGCCTGTGTGCGCTTTTATTCGAAACCTAAATGTTTCGGTACCGAGTATCGAGGGTATTGGATACTTTTGAANATCGGTACCGAATGTCGATCAATACTTAAAAGTATTGACTCAGCACATCACTAGAAATAGGCAACATGTAAACACAAAACAGCTGATATGCACTTTGACGCTTTATCCGTCATTCCAAATATGCAAGGAAAGCTTAACGTCGAAAAGCTGCAATCACAGCAGACAGCCAATGCATTCGCTACTCGACTCTCACACCTGCTCTCAGAGCGACATACAGGCTAACCTAATATTCACGCACGCCGCCAATTTATTGTCAAACATTTCTCATGCACATGCAACTTGTATGAGATCAACCGAAATTGAACGGCGTGCGTATGAAGCTAACTCAATTTCCAATTTTTGTTCTGCGTGACATTTTGATTTGACGTTTCGCTCAATGAAATCAAATGCAAACGCATGCAAGTCAATTTCGGGTGACGCAAAAAAAACAAATTCGACGGCATGCGTACCAAAACGCAAGCCGCGAATATTAGGTTAGCGATATGCGAGCAGTGCAACCACATTTCTCTCTCATTAAGTACCGCCGCCGATGAAGTAGTCGGATTTCAGCGAGCCCCTAAGAACAACTGCTCCGATGAGGAGNAAGTGCGATAGCGATTCGAAAATTGTCGCTAACTGGTTTCAGAATCTCCCTCCAGGTCCTGCACTTCTCCGATCTTCTGGACGATCATCATGTTGCCTGGGCGTTAAATTCGTTCAAATCATTAAAGTCGTCGGGGACCGATGGCACATACCTGCGCAGCTGCAAAGGTCTGTGAAGGTGTCGTGCAATTAGTTAGATCCTATTTATGCGAACTGCGTGCGAACCGGGTACATCCCCAAGGCTTGGAAGGTAGTCAATGTTGCGTTCATCCCGAAGGCCGCACATGTTTTCCCTAGGTATTTTAGGCCAATCAGTGCNTAAGAAGATAGAGGCCGAAATACGTGAGTGCGAAGAGCTTGAAATGCTGGTGGATAGGAAGAAAGAAAATACATTTATGCCATTTTGAATATGAGGATACCTAAGAACAAGGGGGAAGTCTTGCGTTTTCTGGGATTTCTCAAGTATGTTGCCAAGTATATTCCNACCAACCGAATAAGGCTTATCTACAGCTTACTTGGTGACAGAACAGTCGGCGCGGAGTGGGATAGCGCCTGCACTCAGTGAAGAGTCATTAGAAGCATTCCAAAAGGTGGTGTTCTCTCTCCCCTACTCTGGATTGCGGGTGTAAATAAACCTTCTAGAGAAACTGGAAAAAGTGGGCTGTCGGGTGATCGCCTATGTAGATGATGTGAAACTTTTGCTTAAGGGACGATTTCTACACACCATTTTTGATCTGGCTCAAGGTTACCTGAACCAGGTAACTAGGAGCGATCAACGGCGGCTGTCGTGGAAGCCTAATATTGTGAAAATGGTAAGAAAGTTTTCGGTTGCCTTATACTGCTGTAGGGGGGCTATCGGTAAAATGTGAGGTCTCTCGCTNAGCGCAGCTATTCCGCTGCAATTCACTTGATCATGTGGTTGTTGGTACTGTTGGTTTTTGCTAATAATTCTATTTTTAGAATGTTGCTNGGAGCGATCAACGGCGGCTGTAACTGAGCATTAGGAGCCACACCTACACTGGCGCTTACCATACATATACTGCACACGGCGCCGGCTATTAGGATAAAGGAAACCGAGTCCTTTTGTGACATAAATAAGAAAAAGAAGACGTTTATCTGCTGCAGCAGCTATTTTTATAGGGCACTTTAAAACACATGCCCTCTCAAGGGCTAGTCATGTGGGTTCTGACAGGCCATTGTGCGATTGGTATTCATGCGGTGAGACTAGGAATTTCTTTTTCCTTTTTTATCCTTTTAGCTCGCGAGGCTAAGATTTGGCTCGCACTTCTGAACAAACACTGAGCTCTCAGGGACCGAAATTATCTGCGTTCGAAATTACGTAATCAGCTCGCATCGTTAACTTAACCTAACCTAACCTGTACTTCTTTGAGCTATGAAATAGTTGGTCACATCAGGTATAGGTCCACTTTTGGAAAAATGGAAAAAATGACAAATGGGAAGCTATACTATATCTGTATATTTTTAATCATACATTCAATGACTTGCGATTTATTTCATCACTATCAGATAAAATCGAGATGTTATCGTCTTTTTGATAAGTAAATATCGCACCTGAAATGAAAAACAGTCACAACTTAAAAAAATCCCAAATGCAGAAAACTGTTGATGATGTGCAAGCGAAACGAACGTTGATTGTACAAAACCGTTTTCGTACATACTTCGAAAATATGAGGCATCAGATTTTTAGTACATTTTACGAATGTATTCGTACTATTTACTAAAGAATTTAGTACACTGTGTGCTTAAAAGCATAGTATATCCACAACTTTAATATTTACTTTTGTTAATTTTAAAACCATACGTAAATATTACGAATGCCTTCCTACAATAAACAAAATTATTCGTACAGAGATTGGTTCAGTGCTTTACGAATGTGTTTCGTAAAATAAACGTAAGAGTTCGTAAATTGTACCGAAAAAATACCTTACGAAAGTCCTTTCGTTATATTTACGTATAGTTCGTAAAATTTTATTTCGTTGTGAAAAATGTTTCCGTATTATGAACGAAAGTTTCGCACATTGTACAAAAACCAACACTACGAAAGATTTTCGTAGCACTTTTACGAAATTTTATTTTCAGTGTAGATATATGTATATTTGTAGGGACCTTCGGATAACATGAAAGTGTCGATACCTACTTAAATGAGTTTACTTAAATCATTATTTCGATACTACTTATACGAATAATCCGAATGTGTCGATACTATAGATGGGCACGGGCCTAAATTTTCAGGCCCGGCCCGGCTCGAGTGCAAAATCAACTTTCAAAAACACGCACGTGCCCGCACGTTAAGAATTTTAGTGGGGCCCGGCCCGGCCCGGCCTGGTACGACGAGACACGTCCCAGCCCGGAAATAAAGAGCCAACTTTTATTGTATGTATACATACAGTGACGAACAAAAGTATTGGCACTGTGAATTTTTCGCCATATATGCAAAGGTTTTTATTCTAATTTATTTTCGATAATTTTTTATTATTTTTAGTGGAAGGTGTTGCTCATTTTCTCCATACAAAAAATAATTGTCGAATTACTTTGTATGGAAGAACTTGCGTGAAAAAAAATTACCAAAAATCAAGGCAATTTTCTAGCGACTTCAAACTTGCACTTTGTTATACTAAATTTGAATGGGCTATAAAACTGCATACTTAGAATTTTTCTAAAAAATCTGAATAAAAAGTTGCAAATTAGTGTGCAAATTTAATGAATTTTCCTGAGTTTTGCACAAAGTTTAGAGATTTTATTATTATGTTTTCTGGTGTAGAATGAACAATGTTTTTATAAAAAATTATAGAAGATAAATTAGAATAAATAACTTTGCATATATTACGAAAAAATCACTGTGCCAATACTTCTGTTCGGCACTGTATGTACATACTTTTAAATTTGTGTTTATGTGCATATAAATATTTATTTTTTCTGATATGTAAACAAAACTACTGATTATCTTATTTTTTCTATCGGTCTCCAAATATTTCTTATTTTGCTTTTCTCTTATATGAAGAGTTTTAATATGTACTATTTTTTTTATAAAAGGCTTATCTAAATTTGTAGTATTGGCAACGGGCTTTTTCGTGCTTATTCGTGCTTTTATGAAATTTTACTGAACGCCCATGCACGCGCGAGTTCGTGCTGACAGCACATATTCCGGCCCGTACCCGCTGACTATCCAAATTCTTGTTTGCTAAAAGGAATACAAGTCTGACATCACCACGGGAATAATTGCAAAAATTTGCAACATGCTACATTTATTACAGCTGCCATGAGAACACTCACAAATTTAGTGTGGAATTTGTAGTTGGGCGGAAGCGTCGACTCTTTGTCCCCACTTTCACCCCCCACCAGTGAGCGAATTGCCACAATCTACATTTATGCGAAATATTTGTGGTCCAACAGTCGGAAATTTCAGCCTTCATGACAACACGTCCGACAACGGAGAGAGGCTCAACGACTTCGCCGTTGGTAGTTAGAACACGGTAGTTAGAAGTACCAGACACAAACATCGAAACATCCATAAAACCCTTGGAGGTTCCCCGAATGAAGAGCGAAACAACAAATTGATAGTGTTGTGATAGGCGCAACGAAATTTCGATATCGAAAAGCTGCAGTCAAAAACAACAGCTGAGAAATTTTCCAATAGACTCTCAAACCTGCTCAAGCGAGACACTTCTCATCGACCGGATGTAAATGAACAGTGGGAATCTATCTGTCAATTTCGTCATACCTCGGTGCACTTAAGGTATGCAGGGAACACTTTTGTATTTTTATTTTTTTACTTTTTGTATTTATGTATCTACCAAATATGTACTATTATCGAAGATCACTTGGCCACAATTATGAGGGGAATCTCACGTCGCGTTAAAGTCGGCGTTAAATATGTAGCAGTCGTAGAGTAACATTTGGTCTTAAACAAATTTGCTGAACATCCCAACTCCAGCTCCTCCTAGCGCTTCCAAATGAACACAAGAACCTTTATGAATATACACAAACACCCCACCAAAATTAGAGAAATAGCAATGGGATGAATAGTTTAGGAATCCATAGCGGTCAAGATGCAAGCAGACATTTGTTTATATATGTGTATACACACCTATGTACATATCGATGGTCCCCTGCAATAACGACACAACTCATAATTGCATATTTTTTAGTAGAGCCAATAAAAGTTTTTGCGTTTAATAATTTAACAATAATATGTCTTGGAACGTAATTATTCCAGATTATTTACTGTCGTTCTGTAAATAAAAAATTTACAAGCTTTCAAATTATAAAGATCTAGCAAGGGTTGGACTGAAAAGATACGAAATAAGTAACATCTCCTGAGTCGTTAAACGAAAATAACTCCATTAGTATTACTGAATAACGGTACAATACGAAAAATGTCGTTATTTGACATAAAATCATCACTAACCTATCGACAATTTTTGACTTATGCCAATATTTACGATAAATGTGAGATATGTGCAACTGTTCAGTAATAAGCCTAGTCCGATATATAACTCAAAAACATGAAATTTTGAGTTGTGCCGTTATTGCAGAGGACCATCCATATAGACTATATTTGATTAATAAATTTTAATCAAATGAATATAAGAGATAAATAATTTATGTATATATAAATGTAAATACATGTATATGGCATGTTCCACGTGAAACGGACTAAATCTCTGCCCAAAATTCTATGCAATAAAAATTAAAGTAAGGCATGTTAGAAGACTCGTAAATTTATAGTTCATGAAATAGAACGTGGCAGTATTGAAAATTCCGTATTACGTAACTGCTGCAGTAAATGCTTAAATAGATTTGTCATTCACAATTCACGGAAAAGTTAAAATCGAACGTACGTACATGGCGTATGAGTTAGCAAGAAGAGTTGAGAATGTTACTCATACGCCATGTACGTATGTACGTTCGATTTTAGCTTTACGGTGATAAATGATGGATCGAATATGGATCCTCCATTTTGAATGTTTTAAATTTGATTTCAGATTCATAATCAGCGAGTTTGAGAACCCTTAATCGTGTATTTGTAAGCCATCCCATTTTAATTTACGTTTCGGTATGGATGCCATGCTCAAAAATTGTAGTAATTTTTAGAGCTTCACAAAAACGCTTATTGCCCAATTTCAAAGAAAAATACATGATCACTTTGTTTTCTGCCGTTTAAACAACGGTAAACATTGGCTTACTTTGGGGTAAATTCTCAGCCTTTAAAGTGCTCTACCAACTAAGGTTTTGCAGATATAACTTTACATTACGGAATATAAATTCTTTAGAGCACTAGAAATATTACTGTGAACAAATTTCATACAAACTTACCAAAAATTGAGCATTATAAAGCAATTTTTTTTTTAAATTCAAATTCAAGTTTTTTCGTTTCGTCTGGTATAAGGGAAGGAAGTGGTTGATATGATCTGTGTATTTTTTTTTTGAACACAATATATGGGCATAAATGAGTTTTCATACAAAATCACTTCGTCATCATTCTGCAAACACATACACGCGTAAGAACAGTTAGGTTGCCGGTAGTTACAAAAGGAGGCCAAAACCAGATTGCACAGGTAAGGGGAAATATATATAAGCTGTTCGCAGCATATTTTATACCCACCTATCGTCGTTTAAAGTACAAACCCGCGTATCAAAACCGCGTATGTGAGGTTGCATAAATTATTTTCTAGGGAGTAAAAACTCTCATATTTCAAAATGGTTTTCTTTTGTGTAAAGCAATTGCACTTTAAGCTAGTATATTTCTGGACGAATTGATTGAGCAAATCCAATTTTTGGCAAAAAAATTCAGTTACGCGGTTTTGCAAAAGGACGATATGACGGTCAATTTCAACGTCATCTGGAGGTCCTCATGGTCTTTTTAATTTTTATTAATCATAGTTGGGTAAATTTGTTGAAAAAACATACATATTTGGTATGACGATTAACACTTCATACCCTTAACCCTACATATGATATGTTATCTGTACGTAGAGTTTCCCGTTCTTTCTGAATACGAGATAAAAAATGGAGGCGACTAGTTAAAACAAAAAACGTGTTGATCTTGAGATGACCTTGAAGTTGACCCTCACGTTATTTTGCCACTCGGCATTCGAAATATTGTGTTTTTTCATATTAAAAAAAATTTAAGTTAAAAGAAAAATGGGCTGGGTGGGGGTAACATTCGGAAAGAATACCCTATTTGAAAATGTATGTATGTACATACATTTAGAATTTTAGTTAGAGCTTTGATCCGTTTGACTTATGTCAGTATATATATATATGTATGTGTTTGTAAATATGTATTATATATATGTATGTATCTATGTACATATGGGTACGCATATTTAAAATCACTTACATGTATTGCATATATCCATAAAGACGGCGTTGTTTAAACATTCGTTGTTAGTTGAGACTTTATAGCATAAACCTAGTCGTTCCATACATGTACACTAACATATGTATGGTATATAATTAATAGTAACAGTATTTTTTGATTAGTAAATATTTTTATTAATATTTTTGTTTATTTAATGCAATTATTTACAAAATACTCGAATGCTGTGTATGCTTAGGTGAATGTATTGTTATCCATTTTCTATTTTTGTTAACAGATCTATGCATATTTTTCACAATGCATTCACAAAATGTATTAGTATTACATACATATTTACAAGTAAACTTATTTTCGCAAGCACGCTTTTGTTGATATTTTTCAAATCCTTTTGCCGCATCAGTTTTTAGGCGCGCACAGTATTTTTTTTCCGAGTTTTCCTCTCTTTGAGAGAGATTTAGAGTAGGAATTTTATAAAACTGGTAGCTATTCTTGAGAACATGATCTTACACTAACACACACATATTTATTTATTCTGGATTATCGTGTTAAATAGTTTGTTTATTAAATATTGTATACGTGTACGAGTATATAAGGATCCTTTATTTCACTCATCACAAACACTATGTTCACTTCTCTTTATTTGCTTATCTTTTGCATCTTGCGATTTATTTTTTTGTTCGTCGAACGAGTGGCAGCCTCATTTTTAAAATCGGAACACTTTTTCATTTCAAATAGTAAATAAGTTGCATTTGTTTTAGTATTTAACAAAAGAAATTTCACATGCATATATGTACATGTATATATGAAGTATTTTGTAGCTTTAACGATATTGTTGATTTTAATAAATTATAACCTGGATTAAATAAAGGGGTTGTTCACACTTTTCTAGTTATCAGGTTATGTGGTTATATTTTTATTCGGTTTACAACGTATAAATATACTGCACAAGAATAATTTTTAACCAGATAACCTGATAACCAGGTATGTGTGAGCAACCTCATAGAAATAGCAAATGTTGCCATCAGAAGATGGGATCCATTGGGTAAAGCAATCGAAGAACATTTTGGTTTACTTGTTCACATCAAAATCTGAAATGATGTGTGACATTAAAAGTTTACATTTAGGTGGGAATCGCGAAGGCTCCATTTGTTGTCATAAAAATTAATTGTAACGGTTACCACAGCTTTTTTATTCAAAAGTGGCTTTTTATACATATATTTGGATCTCAAACTACTTCTGGACTTCAACTGGTGGAACTAGCTTTTCAACTTTTGATTGGATATTTTTAATCCCGGAACGACATTCGTAAATGACTTTTAAAATAAAAGTCCTTGACAACTGTTACAGTAATAACAATAAAATAATCAAATATAATTGTAATATTTTAGTTTTTCATAAAAATTACAGCTCATAAGTTTATCGGCAAAATTATTTCTTCGTAAAACAAGTAATTTTTAAACAAAAAACCCACTTCAATACACATATAAAAAAAAATTAGGAGTATCGTTAGCTTCTTCATAATACATTGATCGGAACTAAACCAAATTAGTCTGGGACCATCCCTGAGGTAACACCTTTTCGATAAAAGAAGAATCGAAATTGGTTCCCGTGGGTCTGATTTATTTGATAACGTATCAAAAAAAATATATTCCGACGAATTGATAACCTCCTTTTTTTGAAGCGATTTTGACCTAATCCAATAAATCGCTCCTCTTCTGTACCCACTGAAACCAATTAAAAACCTCAAGTGAAGCCAAGGCCTTCTCCACTTGGTCTTTCCATATAATGGGACGTCTTCTTCTTTCTTTACCGCCACGCGGAAATTCCGCAGAATCTTTGTCTCGAACACTCCAAGTTCTGCCTCAATGGGTGTTGTCATTGTCCATGTCTTAATTACAAGGCTGGCATTTTTGATTAATGTTAATTATAATTCCCAAATAAACGAAGTCTTTTTCCAAAATTATAATAGTTTAAGGTAGCATGCGGGTCGAGGAGCTAAACCGCTGACAATTTGCCTGATGACAGGAGATAATTAGTTTTATCATAGACTTACGCCAGTAATTATATTTACGCTCTTATAATAAATTGTTCCACAGCGGTTCAGTTCAGCAGCTTTAATTAACTTCACCAACAGAAGGTAGGAGCGCTGTCTGAAATATCGTAATTTTGCACAGCCGTGTTAGTTTCATCGAGATTCCAATTTCTGTCATCGCGACGTATAGGCAGTTCCCTTTCGTGCTACAGAAGGCGGCCTTAAAATCGATCAAGATTTGGCGTATGTTGAATATCTGGCCTATGATGCAGTTACCGGATCAAACAAACACTCTCAGGCTGTAGACGGTGGGCTTGAGTTTTTCACACAATTCGCTCCATATGGCCACTTGCGCAATGTTAATATAAGCTGTAGTTATTTGATATTTGCTTCATAGGCTTTTTTCAAACATTGATTTCATAAATAACTGTATCTGCTTTAAACTGCAATTTTCTGTTTAATAGACTTTTGTTTCAATAAATGTTTCCTAATTTCATGACATTTCGCTCAGCTGCATTTTCTTCTTGAGTGCACTGAATGGTGTGCATCGGACGCAATCAAGCGAAACGTACTGTACTTCTAATGATTAGCCGAACGCAAGTTTGTTGGGGCCAAGAGATTTCGCGCTGCGTTAATGCAAATGGGTGCGTTGTGATTGAAGCTGCAGCTCGCTACTAAGTGCGTTTTATACTGCAGCGTTGAAGTTACTTCCAATTGAGTTGCGACTCTACCGCTTGGTTTGAAGTTACGAGACATGTGGAGGGTGGACGAAGATAAGGCATAGAAAGAGAGATGGAGGCGGTTGGGAGCGATGGCTTATTACCAGTATACGTTGCGCTTGTCGATGATAGTTAATGGTATTGGCACGTTTTAGAGACCAGCTACCAGCTGTGGTGAATTAGGTTTTTTACTGGGAATTTTTCGTTGTTCGGGTGACAGCAGTATCAGCGTGAAGTCGCAGCTTTTAACTAAGAAACGACAATGATGACGACGATTGAAGCAAATCAGGCGCTCCTCCGCTTTATGGAATCATTAAATTTCGTTGCTTTGCCGCTGCTTTCGCTAGCGAATTTTTCATTTTTGCTATGCCCTTTGTTCGTTTCTCTTGTGTTCTTTAGATTCCAACTATTTTGTCTTTTGTTCCTGTACAAGCTATTATACATACATACGTATGTAATTTTAATATTTTTCTTATAGTTCTCTATTCACATGTCCTGCCAGCGTCTTCTTTACTATCTTCTTTATTACTTCCTCTTTACATACAATGTTTATCGAATACTTCGTGCTGGTTTACCTTATTTTTCTTGCTCACTTTCTGCTCCCGACCACTCTCTTTTACTGGTGTCCTTTTGATTAATTACCTTAATCTATTTTCGTCAGACACACCAACCCATCAACACATCCATTTTCTCATGGGCAATTTGTGGTCTTATCGCACTCGTTTTGGGACATGTGCCATTGTTCAATAGTAGGGGGGTTTTCAGTTATGAGTTGTGTGGTTATTACAGAGAACCATCGACATCTGAATATTCCATTAGTCTTTTTTTATTCAAATCGCATGGCGTATTGCCATCTTGGTTTCTTGCATTCTATGGATTTTGCGAAGGAATGAAATCAACACCGCAACGACCTCAAATTTTATATTTTAAACACATATTTTTCTATCGCACTTCTTCGCCTTTGGATATTTCCTAACTACTGCACCCATATGCCCCATTGTTCCAAAAACGCGAGAAAAAAATTTCACGGACACGTACATATATTCGTTAGAGGCGATCGTCATCTTTCCCTAGAGCCCGCTAACAAACCTAAGGGCAAATATTTCCTTCAGGTGTGCGGAGCGTTTTCACATTGTGTATAGAAAATATATGTATATGTAAATGCCCTGCTTTTATTTTAGCAAAATTATTTTTTTCTCCCATATCTACTTGGCTAGGTCGTTTTCTAGAAACTTTCTTCTGTTTTATAGGGGCAGGGGTAGCACTACGTCACAGTTTTCGCTAAGAATTCCATCCCTAGTTAGGAATTTTTTGAAATATTTTACTTAAAAACCAATATATTTTCATTATTTTATTACTTATTTTACTTTTCCACATATTTTTATTATTTTTCCATCAATATTATACACTTTTTCAGCATTTTCTGAACTTTTTTCACAATGTCCATCAGTATATCAAGTGTTTGCGTGTGTGTCTCTCATTTTACATATACAATACCATGGAGCGTGTGCTTGTATGTTGCCTTCACTATGCTGTTTGTGTGTACGTGTGTGTCTATATGTATGTAATGTGAGCAGTTTCTCCTGTGTGTTCCTTGGTAATTGGTTCCTTGAACGCTGGACGAGCGCACAACGACGACGACGACACCACTACACGACAAAGACTACTGCGTGACGAGTCGTCAGTGCCTGCCTGTTTAAGCTGTCAGATTTCAGCTTTCGCAGAGTTGTCTATTCCGGAACCAGGAGCTGGGGCCCGAAGTGTGTTGGTGAGTAGCCGTCGCCATGACCGAAAGCTGTTGAACTGTGGTGAGTTTTAAAGTTTTGTCCCCGCGCTCCTTCCACTTAAGACATCTCTGGTATTTCACGTGCTCAGCGAGTTTGTGGCATTGACGCTCTTTACTGATGTGCTGATTAATGTAAACGGTGGTAATGAATAACGGTGGGAGTAGGGAACCTGCGCAATAGAGTTACTGGTGCGACTATACCCAACCCACTCCATTACCCATCTCTACTCAGTTTTCGCGCCATCAAATCAGTGTGACATATTTACATAGTCCTAACCGTTAACAGTTAAAAGATCCGTGGCGGGGTAGGCGGAAGAAAAATAGCCGCTTTGTGCACGCTTCTCACTTACCAAAACAGCATTACCTTGTTGTTATTGTTGCTTTGTGCTTTACCGCCGTGTTTTCATTTTCCCTTTATTCACTCAGTTACTATTTAATTTTTCACCTCGCTGCCATTGCCACTGTTGCTTTTTGTGTTCACATTTGCGTGTGTATGTATGTGTTTATGCTGTTGGGGCTGTTGTTTGGTGGTGAACCACATTAAGGGTCTGATTATGCATACCTCGCATAACTCCGCACAACCATTTGTACCAGTGCAATAAAAATGTAACTTAAGAGAATGTGAAGTAAAATCTAAACTCAACAGATCGCTAAGTTTTTAAAAGTTCTGCTAATTTCTGGGTAATGGAATACATACAAAGTACATACGAAATTACAGTTTGAAGTTTATGCGAAATTGTGCGAAGTTATGCGAAGTATGCATAATCAGACCATAAGTGTTGATAATACGCACCGTACGGCTTTTTAAATGAACTCGTCTCACTGTTGTCTTCACAACTCGACCTCAATAATTTTTTCATTGCATTTTCGTTTGGCCTTCGTTAGCTTAGTAGTGTACGGTTAACACTTTCAGGTGGACGAATTTTTATTTTAAACAATATGCGTAAATGCACGAGCGAAATAAAAGGAGAGTTCACGATTTGTAGCATTTGAGGCATAGTTGCCAACTTAGTGCTTTAAGCACTAGATTTAGTGCTTTTTGAAAATTAAAACGCCAAAAATAATGGTTTAGTGCCTAGTGCCCTTTTTAGTGCTTTTTTCTGAACTAAAATTTCTGAATTTACAAGAATCTACAAATTTAAATGCACTAAAATGCAAACCATGATTGATAAAAAGATGAAGTTGCAAACCCACGTTCTTGCGTTTTTGTTAAATTGTATTCGCGTTGAAAATGCTAGCACGCAGATAAGTTAAGTATTTATTTTTTTATTTTCTTGATTATTGATTGATTACACAGTTCGAAAAATTTTAACTTTTTTTGCCACCTGAGTGGAACCGTTTGTGTAGATTTTTCGGTGCTGAATCCAAATCTAGCTGCAGAATTTCTCTACCACGTCAATTTTGAGATATCCTAGCCTCTAAGTGTAAAAACACGGTTTTTCGAAATATTTGAGGTTATATTATAAAACAACAAATTTTTTCGCTCATTTCTACTTAGGGTATCATTAAGTATTACTCTTCCCCTTTAAAATTCAATTTCGTTTGTTGCGATTCGATTGTTGCTTCTCCAGATGTACCAGTTTCGCAAGCATGAATGTGTATTTATTTATACATGTAAATATTGTTTATTTTTTTACTTTTGTTTACAACAAACTGTTATGAAAAAGAGTATCCTTTGATAAAAAAAAATTTTGTGCTTTTAGTGCGATAAAACGCTCTTTTTTCCAAGGTTTGGTGCTTTTTGAAACTCAAAAGTTGGCAACACTGATTTGAGGTGCCCTGANAGGTTTGGTGCTTTTTGAAACTCAAAAGTTGGCAACACTGATTTGAGGTGTTAAGTTGCTAAAGTTATAGCAATCTAGCATGCGTTGTGAGAAAATATTGCCCTGAGCTTAACTTATTAACTTTGGAAAAAATTAGGATAAACTACCGCAGTTCTGAAAAAGTTTTTGTTTATGCCAACGGTAGGCAAACGCGGCTCTTTGAGTGAAATGCGGCCCTTTGCTTAGCAAAGTGCGGCTCTTTTTTTTTACTTTTTCTTTGCTTAGAACATGTTGGCTCTTTTTACTTTGTAAACTACAAATTATTTTAAGTTTTGAATCTAAACTAAGTCTTTTTATTCATGATCTCAAAAAAAGATTATTTCATCATTTTCCAAGGCTAGAAATAAATATTGCACATGATTGAAAAGCATATTTTGAAAAAAGATTTGCCGATTTGAAATTACTTAAATGGAGGTTTGCATACTTCATAACCCCTTTTTTATATAACATAATAGAGGACGAATTTACAATTTCCGAAATACTCCTTTTTAAGCGAAAAAGAGTTGGATGGTTAGAACAATTGGCAACCCTTCTAAATAAAGATCAGGAATAAAGCCTTTTCAAACCCATTTCGATTGATACCCACATTTTAATAATTCATTCAACTCACTGAATAATTTGAATGTAACTTTTTAAACGCCAGGCAACCCTTTTCAATCATTCCAAATGTGCAAACTAAAGATTTCTTAACATTCTTTCGTTTGACTATTATATTTTTATATTTCATATACTTGTTGTATTAGTTGAGTTAGACTTTTAAAAAAAGGTGGCAGCCCTCTCCAAAAGTATTTTCAAGCTTAATCCTTGTAAACTCTCCTCCGCCGACATTGCGATATATATTTGAATGAACTAATGAATTAAGTGTAATTTGATTTTTCAAACATTTGGCAACCCCGTTAAATACAGTTCGGAAATAAAAACTTTTCAAACCCCCTGCGATTGACACCCATATTTTAATAATTCATTTAACTTATTAAATAATTTTATTTTAACTTTTTAAACAACACCTCAAAAATATTCTTAGCGTTCAAAATAAAGGTTTCTTAACACTCCTTCGTTTGGCATATATATTTCATATAACTTGTGTATAAGTAAACTAAATTCGACATTTAAACCAGGTGGCAACCCTCCTCAAAATATTTTCAAACTACTACTTTCTCAACCCCCTTTCGTTTGGCACAAATATAGTGTTACATATTTCTCTTGCCTAATATGATTTTTTAAGCAGGTAGCAACCCCCCTGTAGTTCCGCTAAGAAACAAAGAGTTTCAGAACCATTTCCATTTAAACCCATTTCGTAATAATTGGTTTAGCTTTTTAAATAATATAAACTTTATTTTTTAAAAGGTGGCAACTCTTTTCGAACAAGTTTAACCTTATTGCACATCTACAGCCTTTAATTTACACCTAACTTTTAAAAATCGAACGAACGGTACGGATCTGATGGATTGATTATTAAAAAATTTGAATTTGAAAATCAAACGAACCGTGCAGATCTTTTATCCTGAACCTAAAATATATATCTATATATATAATAAAATAAATTAAAAAAATATTTTTTAAAAACAAGCTTTTATTTAACATGTACAAATAGGCCATTTAAATATCTGCATACATACATACCTAACCAATTATGCATGTACGTTGAATTCGCCGACAAACTTTTTTAAAATCGAAGTAAATTAGTAAAATTTTTTAGTAATTTTCATTAAGTAACTTTGAGTAACTCCTTTCACTAAATGGCTTTTAGTAACTTTAACGAAACCTCAACTTATTTGATTTTATTCATTTTAGTGCAGTTTTGACAAAATGTTCTTGCTATAAAATCTTTTGTTACACTACTTTAATTTAGTTCTTTGATTGTACATGTTAAATAAAAACTTGTTTTTTTAAGAAATATTTTTTTTACATTATTTTATTTTGAACATTTTAGTTTTATTTTATATAACTAGGAATAAATAAAAGCTTGTTTTTTTAAGAAATGTTTTTTTTTACATTATTTTATTTTGAACTTTTTAGTTTTATTTTATATAACCAGGACATAATATTTTTATTAAGGGCTGGCTCTCCATTTATGAGCGTAGTACATTTAACATAAGCGACGTAAATCTTTTCGATCATCTGTTTAGGCTGAGTTCAGGTAACGAAAAAATTGTACCATGGAAAAAATGGCGGAAAGTTGGCAACTGTTGAACTAAGTGAAACTACTCAAATGTGCGTTTCTAGGACAAACAGTCTACGGTTAGACAATATGAACGCGCCCAATGTATCATGAATTAGGAGCATAATCAGAAACAAATCAGTGTGTTACTTAATTTAAGCATTCAGATCAAGTACAAACCACACACCTGCTAGGTGCTCTACAGAAGTTCGTATAGAAATATCCCAAGGTTAACAGCCGATTTATTCTAACTAATTTCCGGTATTTTATCTTACCAAGGAATTCACAATAGAATCTATCATACTACTGCCTAAA
>NW_016158333.1:66818-84005 GCF_001687245.7 Rhagoletis zephyria | reverse complement strand
GCGTTGTGATTGAAGCTGCAGCTCGCTACTAAGTGCGTTTTATACTGCAGCGTTGAAGTTACTTCCAATTGAGTTGCGACTCTACCGCTTGGTTTGAAGTTACGAGACATGTGGAGGGTGGACGAAGATAAGGCATAGAAAGAGAGATGGAGGCGGTTGGGAGCGATGGCTTATTACCAGTATACGTTGCGCTTGTCGATGATAGTTAATGGTATTGGCACGTTTTAGAGACCAGCTACCAGCTGTGGTGAATTAGGTTTTTTACTGGGAATTTTTCGTTGTTCGGGTGACAGCAGTATCAGCGTGAAGTCGCAGCTTTTAACTAAGAAACGACAATGATGACGACGATTGAAGCAAATCAGGCGCTCCTCCGCTTTATGGAATCATTAAATTTCGTTGCTTTGCCGCTGCTTTCGCTAGCGAATTTTTCATTTTTGCTATGCCCTTTGTTCGTTTCTCTTGTGTTCTTTAGATTCCAACTATTTTGTCTTTTGTTCCTGTACAAGCTATTATACATACATACGTATGTAATTTTAATATTTTTCTTATAGTTCTCTATTCACATGTCCTGCCAGCGTCTTCTTTACTATCTTCTTTATTACTTCCTCTTTACATACAATGTTTATCGAATACTTCGTGCTGGTTTACCTTATTTTTCTTGCTCACTTTCTGCTCCCGACCACTCTCTTTTACTGGTGTCCTTTTGATTAATTACCTTAATCTATTTTCGTCAGACACACCAACCCATCAACACATCCATTTTCTCATGGGCAATTTGTGGTCTTATCGCACTCGTTTTGGGACATGTGCCATTGTTCAATAGTAGGGGGGTTTTCAGTTATGAGTTGTGTGGTTATTACAGAGAACCATCGACATCTGAATATTCCATTAGTCTTTTTTTATTCAAATCGCATGGCGTATTGCCATCTTGGTTTCTTGCATTCTATGGATTTTGCGAAGGAATGAAATCAACACCGCAACGACCTCAAATTTTATATTTTAAACACATATTTTTCTATCGCACTTCTTCGCCTTTGGATATTTCCTAACTACTGCACCCATATGCCCCATTGTTCCAAAAACGCGAGAAAAAAATTTCACGGACACGTACATATATTCGTTAGAGGCGATCGTCATCTTTCCCTAGAGCCCGCTAACAAACCTAAGGGCAAATATTTCCTTCAGGTGTGCGGAGCGTTTTCAATTGTGTATAGAAAATATATGTATATGTAAATGCCCTGTTTTATTTTAGCAAAATTATTTTTTTCTCCCATATCTACTTGGCTAGGTCGTTTTCTAGAAACTTTCTTCTGTTTTATAGGGGCAGGGGTAGCACTACGTCACAGTTTTCGCTAAGAATTCCATCCCTAGTTAGGAATTTTTTGAAATATTTTACTTAAAAACCAATATATTTTCATTATTTTATTACTTATTTTACTTTTCCACATATTTTTATTATTTTTCCATCAATATTATAACTTTTTCAGCATTTTCTGAACTTTTTTCACAATGTCCATCAGTATATCAAGTGTTTGCGTGTGTGTCTCTCATTTTACATATACAATACCATGGAGCGTGTGCTTGTATGTTGCCTTCACTATGCTGTTTGTGTGTACGTGTGTGTCTATATGTATGTAATGTGAGCAGTTTCTCCTGTGTGTTCCTTGGTAATTGGTTCCTTGAACGCTGGACGAGCGCACAACGACGACGACGACACCACTACACGACAAAGACTACTGCGTGACGAGTCGTCACTGCCTGCCTGTTTAAGCTGTCAGATTTCAGCTTTCGCAGAGTTGTCTATTCCGGAACCAGGAGCTGGGGCCCGAAGTGTGTTGGTGAGTAGCCGTCGCCATGACCGAAAGCTGTTGAACTGTGGTGAGTTTTAAAGTTTTGTCCCCGCGCTCCTTCCACTTAAGACATCTCTGGTATTTCACGTGCTCAGCGAGTTTGTGGCATTGACGCTCTTTACTGATGTGCTGATTAATGTAAACGGTGGTAATGAATAACGGTGGGAGTAGGGAACCTGCGCAATAGAGTTACTGGTGCGACTATACCCAACCCACTCCATTACCCATCTCTACTCAGTTTTCGCGCCATCAAATCAGTGTGACATATTTACATAGTCCTAACCGTTAACAGTTAAAAGATCCGTGGCGGGGTAGGCGGAAGAAAAATAGCCGCTTTGTGCACGCTTCTCACTTACCAAAACAGCATTACCTTGTTGTTATTGTTGCTTTGTGCTTTACCGCCGTGTTTTCATTTTCCCTTTATTCACTCAGTTACTATTTAATTTTTCACCTCGCTGCCATTGCCACTGTTGCTTTTTGTGTTCACATTTGCGTGTGTATGTATGTGTTTATGCTGTTGGGGCTGTTGTTTGGTGGTGAACCACATTAAGGGTCTGATTATGCATACCTCGCATAACTCCGCACAACCATTTGTACCAGTGCAATAAAAATGTAACTTAAGAGAATGTGAAGTAAAATCTAAACTCAACAGATCGCTAAGTTTTTAAAAGTTCTGCTAATTTCTGGGTAATGGAATACATACAAAGTACATACGAAATTACAGTTTGAAGTTTATGCGAAATTGTGCGAAGTTATGCGAAGTATGCATAATCAGACCATAAGTGTTGATAATACGCACCGTACGGCTTTTTAAATGAACTCGTCTCACTGTTGTCTTCACAACTCGACCTCAATAATTTTTTCATTGCATTTTCGTTTGGCCTTCGTTAGCTTAGTAGTGTACGGTTAACACTTTCAGGTGGACGAATTTTTATTTTAAACAATATGCGTAAATGCACGAGCGAAATAAAAGGAGAGTTCACGATTTGTAGCATTTGAGGCATAGTTGCCAACTTAGTGCTTTAAGCACTAGATTTAGTGCTTTTTGAAAATTAAAACGCCAAAAATAATGGTTTAGTGCCTAGTGCCCTTTTTAGTGCTTTTTTCTGAACTAAAATTTCTGAATTTACAAGAATCTACAAATTTAAATGCACTAAAATGCAAACCATGATTGATAAAAAGATGAAGTTGCAAACCCACGTTCTTGCGTTTTTGTTAAATTGTATTCGCGTTGAAAATGCTAGCACGCAGATAAGTTAAGTATTTATTTTTTTATTTTCTTGATTATTGATTGATTACACAGTTCGAAAAATTTTAACTTTTTTTGCCACCTGAGTGGAACCGTTTGTGTAGATTTTTCGGTGCTGAATCCAAATCTAGCTGCAGAATTTCTCTACCACGTCAATTTTGAGATATCCTAGCCTCTAAGTGTAAAAACACGGTTTTTCGAAATATTTGAGGTTATATTATAAAACAACAAATTTTTTCGCTCATTTCTACTTAGGGTATCATTAAGTATTACTCTTCCCCTTTAAAATTCAATTTCGTTTGTTGCGATTCGATTGTTCTTCTCCAGATGTACCAGTTTCGCAAGCATGAATGTGTATTTATTTATACATGTAAATATTGTTTATTTTTTTACTTTTGTTTACAACAAACTGTTATGAAAAAGAGTATCCTTTGATAAAAAAAAATTTTGTGCTTTTAGTGCGATAAAACGCTCTTTTTTCCAAGGTTTGGTGCTTTTTGAAACTCAAAAGTTGGCAACACTGATTTGAGTGTATTGAAGTTGCAATCAGCATCGTGTAGCCCTGAGCTTAACTTATTAACTTTGGAAAAAATTAGGATAAACTACCGCAGTTCTGAAAAAGTTTTTGTTTATGCCAACGGTAGGCAAACGCGGCTCTTTGAGTGAAATGCGGCCCTTTGCTTAGCAAAGTGCGGCTCTTTTTTTTTACTTTTTCTTTGCTTAGAACATGTTGGCTATTTTTACTTTGTAAACTACAAATTATTTTAAGTTTTGAATCTAAACTAAGTCTTTTTATTCATGATCTCAAAAAAAGATTATTTCATCATTTTCCAAGGCTAGAAATAAATATTGCACATGATTGAAAAGCATATTTTGAAAAAGATTTGCCGATTTGAAATTACTTAAATGGAGGTTTGCATACTTCATAACCCCTTTTTTATATAACATAATAGAGGACGAATTTACAATTTCCGAAATACTCCTTTTTAAGCGAAAAAGAGTTGGATGGTTAGAACAATTGGCAACCCTTCTAAATAAAGATCAGGAATAAAGCCTTTTCAAACCCATTTCGATTGATACCCACATTTTAATAATTCATTCAGCTCACTGAATAATTTGAATGTAACTTTTTAAACGCCAGGCAACCCTTTTCAATCATTCCAAATGTGCAAACTAAAGATTTCTTAACATTCTTTCGTTTGACTATTATATTTTTATATTTCATATACTTGTTGTATTAGTTGAGTTAGACTTTTAAAAAAAGGTGGCAGCCCTCTCCAAAAGTATTTTCAAGCTTAATCCTTGTAAACTCTCCTCCGCCGACATTGCGATACATATTTGAATGAACTAATGAATTAAGTGTAATTTGATTTTTCAAACATTTGGCAACCCCGTTAAATACAGTTCGGAAATAAAAACTTTTCAAACCCCCTGCGATTGACACCCATATTTTAATAATTCATTTAACTTATTAAATAATTTTATTTTAACTTTTTAAACAACACCTCAAAAATATTCTTAGCGTTCAAAATAAAGGTTTCTTAACACTCCTTCGTTTGGCATATATATTTCATATAACTTGTGTATAAGTAAACTAAATTCGACATTTAAACCAGGTGGCAACCCTCCTCAAAATATTTTCAAACTACTACTTTCTCAACCCCCTTTCGTTTGGCACAAATATAGTGTTACATATTTCTCTTGCCTAATATGATTTTTTAAGCAGGTAGCAACCCCCCTGTAGTTCCGCTAAGAAACAAAGAGTTTCAGAACCATTTCCATTTAAACCCATTTCGTAATAATTGGTTTAGCTTTTTAAATAATATAAACTTTATTTTTTAAAAGGTGGCAACTCTTTTCGAACAAGTTTAACCTTATTGCACATCTACAGCCTTTAATTTACACCTAACTTTTAAAAATCGAACGAACGGTACGGATCTGATGGATTGATTATTAAAAAATTTGAATTTGAAAATCAAACGAACCGTGCAGATCTTTTATCCTGAACCTAAAATATATATCTATATATATAATAAAATAAATTAA
Organism: Rhagoletis zephyria; assembly: GCF_001687245.7. Classification (NCBI taxonomy): domain Eukaryota; kingdom Metazoa; phylum Arthropoda; class Insecta; order Diptera; family Tephritidae; genus Rhagoletis; species Rhagoletis zephyria. The sequence goes on along the minus strand of NW_016158333.1, from coordinate 78,860 downwards.
AAAAATATTTTTTAAAAACAAGCTTTTATTTAACATGTACAAATAGGCCATTTAAATATCTGCATACATACATACCTAACCAATTATGCATGTACGTTGAATTCGCCGACAAACTTTTTTAAAATCGAAGTAAATTAGTAAAATTTTTTAGTAATTTTCATTAAGTAACTTTGAGTAACTCCTTTCACTAAATGGCTTTTAGTAACTTTAACGAAACCTCAACTTATTTGATTTTATTCATTTTAGTGCAGTTTTGACAAAATGTTCTTGCTATAAAATCTTTTGTTACACTACTTTAATTTAGTTCTTTGATTGTACATGTTAAATAAAAACTTGTTTTTTTAAGAAATATTTTTTTTACATTATTTTATTTTGAACATTTTAGTTTTATTTTATATAACTAGGAATAAATAAAAGCTTGTTTTTTAAGAAATGTTTTTTTTTACATTATTTTATTTTGAACTTTTTAGTTTTATTTTATATAACCAGGACATAATATTTTTATTAAGGGCTGGCTCTCCATTTATGAGCGTAGTACATTTAACATAAGCGACGTAAATCTTTTCGATCATCTGTTTAGGCTGAGTTCAGGTAACGAAAAAATTGTACCATGGAAAAAATGGCGGAAAGTTGGCAACTGTTGAACTAAGTGAAACTACTCAAATGTGCGTTTCTAGGACAAACAGTCTACGGTTAGACAATATGAACGCGCCCAATGTATCATGAATTAGGAGCATAATCAGAAACAAATCAGTGTGTTACTTAATTTAAGCATTCAGATCAAGTACAAACCACACACCTGCTAGGTGCTCTACAGAAGTTCGTATAGAAATATCCCAAGGTTAACAGCCGATTTATTCTAACTAATTTCCGGTATTTTATCTTACCAAGGAATTCACAATAGAATCTATCATACTACTGCCTAAAACTATCCTACATAGGTGCGCCGGCAAATTACGCTCTGCTATCACTAGCAGTAGTGAATACGCTGTAAAGAAGCAGGGATGGCACGATTTGTACATTCGTACAGATTTAACATTTTGGCAGTCACAGAGTGGCGTTGTCTAGAAATAATGAATTTAGCTCAATAACAACTTTCAAACAACACCACTCTGTAATCGTTAAAATGTACGAATCTTGTGATCCCTGTACTCGTAAAAACTGCTGTTCAGACCTCCGTTTTCATTGTCCTCTATATATGGATCAAAGATCTGTCAATGAGTATTGAACGTGTGGCATATTTCGTGATATCAACTCACGGCTCGGCATTTCTCGTTGCATTTCGAACAAATTAGATGTGGTATCACCATATATATGTATAATAAAAAGCATAGATGATCTTCAATAATATAACATTAAGATAAGATTTCCAGGCTTCATCTATTCACTAATTTAAAATTCATCAATATGGATCACGATCCAAATATCACAATAAATATTGAATGTGTGACAGGCGCCCCAAGCTGTGATAAAGTAACGAGTAGACTGCCCAGCGATAATTTTCTTCGATATGTGGTTAGTTGTTTTTGCTGAGCGCTGTGTTGCCTGATCAACGCAATTGTTTCTATAGTGTGGTTACCGCTAGACAACCACTGTACACTTTATCAAATTAATCCAACTTTTTTAGTATGACTTTATACACGGCAAATTTACCAAAAGTTATAAAAAAAATAAATAAATTGCCAGGTTACCAAGCACTCAAAAAGTTACCTATTTTGGTCACAAGTGACCAAATGTGGTAAGAGTGACCATAATTCAATAATAAAAGGTTTTCTCAGAAAACAGTTTTCTCGCTCCCTCCAGACAAAATCGGCTCCCTTAGCAAGGCGTTGCCAACGTTTTCTAAGATATTTACATATAGTACATTTTCAAAAAAATTTGAAAAAAATATAGTACACTTCAAATATATATAGTATTTTATTCTTAAGAGAAAGTAAGAACGATTTTTAAGAGATAGAAAATTTCTTCCTGTGAATGCCGAAGTTGTTGGAATAAAGAGTAGAAATGAAATAATTTTAAGTAAATTTGTTAATTCTTTCTCAGTTACCTTTTTTGATTATAAATTCACAATGACCTTTTACTTTAAAGAATACTTTATTTAATATTGTTATTTCAGTATAAAGGTCATCCATTTTAATATACATTTTTACGTGGAAATTACTGAAATATATTTATATTTGTAAATGAAGAAATGTAGTATTTTCGCGTACTATATTTTTTTCCAACAGTATATAGCATGCCGAACGGAAAAATAGTACAATACTATATATTATAGCACGGTTGGTAACCCTACACTTAGGTCTCCTTTTCTGCGTTTTTTTAATGCGAATTTGAATTTATGCGGTTTTTCAAACCATTTTTTCGCAGTAGCGATTTTAATTTTTTGAGAGTTTGTATTACTTTTTTTCAGTGTGCAATTAATTTGTCTGTGTATTCTTACATAATTCATGTATTTATTGTGGAAACTTATTTGTTTTTTGTTAAAACACAGATAAAATTCTATTCATTTCATTAATGTTCAGTTTTACATGGAGTAATAATGTTGGATTTCCACTAGGCATTAAATGGCAAAAATGACAAAGGACAAAGTTGGGCATTAAAAAATTATTGTGTCATTATGTGAAAAAGATAGCATTAAGTTCATTTCCACAAGGCATTTTTTAAATGGCATAATTTTTTTTTTTAATTTCAATGCCTAGTGGAAATTCGGCATAAGTGTTGAAGTGAAGAAATATTTTTTTTTGCTTAATATTGTCTCACTGGATTTTTTATGCGGTTTTTTAGAATTTTTTATATGCAGTAACTGAATTTATGCGTTTTTCGAAATGCTGGAAACCATCCCCTGTTTTTGTATGAAAGTGAAAAACTTTTTTATGCGGCTTTCTGAGGAACGCATGGACCGCATAAAAAAGACCTAAGTGTGCATTTCGTATTTTGAATTTTTAATAAAACAATGATCACTGTATAAATTGCGTTTATTTAATCAAAAGTTATTGATCTTTATTAATAAAAATGCGTGCTCACGCTTTTACATGTATTTCGTGTCTACTTCTAATAATACATATGCCACGGGGGTTACCAGATTTTAAGCCTACTAAAACAACACATATCGTGTTGCCAGATCGTAGGGTGGTCGTTGCAGTTTTCGGGACTCGAATACCGGTACCTCGCATATCTGCCACCCATGCTTTCTACTAGGAGGTGACAATAGACTTCCGCTGAGTAACTTGTTGCCTGTAAATGTACCAGATACCTTTTCATAATTAAAAAAACCGAAAATAAATATTTTTAATTACAGTGAAACCCGCTTAAGTACCTACNATTTTACACCAAATTCAATATGATATTGTTTACCACTTATGTTTATTTACTAATTTTTAAGATTTTTCAATCAATTAAAATACAGTTCATTCCCTAACAAATACCATATAAACCTATGCTTAAAACATTGGCTGCGTTTCTTTATACATTCCGGATAATCCCATTTCACAACCGGAATAAACAGAATGCGTTTGAAATATACGTTAACATATCATCAGGAACGTTCTAAAGAATAAGTAAACAAAAAAGTTTATTCCAAACGTTCAGAATGAATAAAGAAATGCAGCCATACGTTAACATATCATCAGGTACGTTCTAAGGAATAAGTAAACATAAACGTTTATTCCAAACGTTCAGAATGAATAAAGAAATGCAGCCTTTGTAAAATACTTAAAAAAAAAATTAATCATAATTTCAAACTTTTTTCCCAGAAGTGTTTTTTGAGTATACAGTCAAGTGGCTAAAAGTTACCGTTGATTTTTTAGAATTTGTTTGCCGAAGGTATGTAGCGCTGCTACTGAATTTCAAAATACGTAGATATTTTAAGAATTTTAAAAGAGCAATCAAAAGGGGAAAATTATATCTAAAATTGTAAATGGGGCACGAAAAATTGAGGTAGTGAGGCGGGTTGGGTAATTAAGCGGGGAGGTACTTAAGAGAGGGATTTTCTTCAGATTATATTAAAAAATTCACGGTGTCCACGGTGAGGTACTTAAGCGGGGGGTACTTAAACGGGTTTCACTGTACATTAATAATTATTTTCGCTTAAGTACCCGCATCGAGGTACTTAAGCGGGTTGTTTTAAGTACCCAACCCGCTTAAGTACCTCAAAAAGCTGACATTTTTCGTGAGGTACTTAAGCGGGTTTTACTGTATATGATCTGCCTAAATAGATTTGAACACTCTTGGCCGCAACTAATTGTAGCCAGCATATTTGCGCACTCAGCTACAGGCACAACATGTAAGTGTCCTGTCAAATGTTCGCTTTGAATCAAGCTAAATTACCGGGTGGCGTTATTTAGAATTTTTTTTTGGGCTGAACTCATTCTCTATAAAAGTTTCTAGACAATACCATCCTGTGATCGGTCATACACAAGCTGCAGAGTGGCGTTGGCTGAAATTTTATTATTGGGCTAACCTGATTCTTGATGATAATTTTAACAAAATTGTCATTTAAACTCGCTATATCTCAGTCGTTTGTGTGTGTATCGATTCTAAATTATCATACATTAAACTACAAACCTATTACAAAGAATTTAAGCTTAACAACACTTTTTAATGTTCAGTACAAATAAAACTACAGGTTTATAACTTTTTTATGAGAATTTAGAGGGTGCTTGTTTTCAAATGCAAAAGTTGTGTTATAAAGTTTAAAACAACTTTTTGTTTTAAAACAGTATTGTAGATGACTATCTAGGGAAGTTTTTGCTAAAGTTTCAGATTAAAACATCAAGTAGTTGCAAAGATATAGCAATATGACTATAATATATAATAATGACTCGCATGGTTAGCAGACTAGCGAGCTCTAAAAGGCTTTNTTTTTTTTTTGCTGACACCGTTTTCCCAAACAAAGATGTCGACCATACATAGTATGGGAAGCTTTCGTGACATTTTGTTAGAAACTTAGAACTTGCACTTTGTTCTAAAATTTTATGGGCTACAAAGCTGCATACTCGAAATTATTCTAGAACATCTAGTTAAAAAGTTACAAATTTGTACGTTTTTGAAAATATTTTGGTCCGCCACTTTGAAACGAAAAAATAATTAATTGTGAAAAGATTTGACATGAAAGAACACATGTCGAAGATGATCTGCGCAAAGTTTGGTGAAAAATCAAATATCCATTTTTGACATGCACGATCATAAATTCCATGTTAACTGGGCAACCTGAAATTCTCAAACCAGGTAATTTTTCCACCAAACATTGCACAGATTATTTTTGACAGGTGTACTTTCATCTCAAATTATTATTATTCTATTTGATATTCCTTGCATTGCTAGCAATTAGACTGAAATGGTGGAAAATAATTGATTTATTTAATTTTTGTATCATGTTCTTTGTAACTTACTTTTTGGTGTTCGGAATACGAATATGTAATACTTTTTAAACCCGGCTTTCAATCATTTAATTGTTGTTGTTTTTTAACTATTTTGATTTTTAATTATATTTTTATTTTTATTTTTTTACCCTGCTTTATTTGAGAATGTTCGTGCTTTAAATCCCCCTAGCTTATTTTTAACGAACGCATGAGCTTTTCGAATATCAGGTACTCGTTCAGCAGCTGCGAATCTTACTTAAAATTTTTTTTTGAAAATCCTTATATTTTGTCTTTTGAACAGAATACTACTTCAATTTTCTTTTCATTAGCTTTTGCCCATTTGTATAGCTTTTCAACGTTCAAGATTTATTGAGATGGTGTTCTAGCTTATGGGCTGTTTTTGCTTACTNTTAACGAACGCATGAGCTTTTCGAATATCAGGTACTCGTTCAGCAGCTGCGAATCTTACTTAAAATTTTTTTTTGAAAATCCTTATATTTTGTCTTTTGAACAGAATACTACTTCAATTTTCTTTTCATTAGCTTTTGCCCATTTGTATAGCTTTTCAACGTTCAAGATTTATTGAGATGGTGTTCCAGCTTGCAGACTACCACGTCTTATGGGCTGTTTTTGCTTACGCCTAAAAGCACATTTAGCGCATTTAGCTCTAAATGCTGCTATAAAAGGTCTATTCTGCACGTTACCGAAGATTTTGTAACCGGAAAATTTTATTACCAAAAAATTTAACCAGTTCTTGTTACTGCGATCCAGGTACGCTGGTAATGCAGTTAAAATATTCAGCAATTCAGCTATGAAGAATTGTGGAAATTCTGGCATTGCGTATTTCACGGGGCAATACTTTGCTACCAGCTTATGAGATGGTAACAAAATTAACCGGTTACAAGAGCACAGAATGCGAGAAGGGTTTAAAAATTTACAGGAACTTTATTTACCGGTTACAAACTTTTTATTATCAGCACAGAATAGACCTGTAAATGTACATTTATTCACGGGTAAGGCTTCCTCAAGTGGGCACCAAATTTACCAACATTAATATTTTTCAATGATATTCAGGCAGCGCAGAGGTTTGTAGTAGAACAGAACACTGCGTAATTTTTGTTGCAAAATTCCAACTAGTTTTTTTTGTTTAATCAACGACTGAAAATTTTTACAGTGTTTTGGAAATTTTTATTTTTCTTTGAAAGTAAGTGTCCGAATGAAAATTTTGTTTTGGTGCAGATTTAAGAAACCTAAGTCCTAAGTCATCAAAATGTAATTCAATTTTTCCGAAACTGTATTTATTCTTAAAGTGCTGCACAGCACCATCCCTGAAGTAATAATTTTTTTTTTGAATTGATTGGTTTTTTTAATCGAGTTATAATTTTATCTCTTGGAAAGTATATACTGCTGCCGTATTATCATCTAGTTCATTTCATATTATAATCATAGATTTGAGTTCTAATTTTTTTTCTTTTCTATAATAGCATACAGTGTGAAAAGAGAACATTGATCGTTATTCCGGTGAACTCCGCTTATTTCATTTTGAGATACAAATTGTAAATTTTCGGAAATATCCATACAGACTACTACTTGGTGTTTTTCAAACTATTTTGACACTCCTTGAACAATTTTGATCGCTGTTTTCCAGGAAAATCATGTATATTTATTTTAAATAACTTTTCAATTAACTCATTAATAAAACCTGATTTTAATAATTCTCGTATCTCCATTTTCGCTCGGTCTGTAGTTGTCCAACAATGAAATGTTATTTTGTCAATGAAGTTTTTATTTAAACAATCCTCTGAGCGTTGTTGAAGTCTAATTGCATTTGGAAAATTTAAATTTTCAACTTTACAATTAAGACACTTTCCACCGTAGCAGTCAAAAGAGTTTTTGTCACATACTAATAAATCAATGCAGTCTTTGTAACCTAATAAATGGAAATCTGTATCGTTTGTAAGATTACTGTTATTTAAAACATCTAACATTAAGTTTATATTTTCGTGATAAATGCAAACACAAATAGAATGTGTACCACCAGCACATGCAAAAACACAATTTTTTGGCCTTAACGAAGCAAATTTAGAAAATTTTATTAAATTGGAAATCTGGATATTCCTGTTGAAATAAAGCGTGCAGTTCTTTTAAATTACTGTGCATTAACCGCTTTTGTTCATGGACTCAGGTTTTTTAACTGATCCTATATTTTTCATACCCCTAAAAGTTTTCCATTATCATCACAATCATAAAAACCTTCGACTGACGCTACAGTTTTCTCATTTAACGGTTTACCTTTTCTTAAATAGGATGATGTAAAAAAACCATTTTCCTTGACAAGGTGTTTAAATTTCTTTATTTGCCGCCGAGATGCACCAACAAATTTACTCGTTTACCTGATGCTCCAACTCTTCGGTGCAAAAGTCAGGAGTTTTTCTTTTTCGGAAGGTGACAATGTTGGATCCTTCATTTTTCCTTGGATTTGCAGTAGAGCCTCTTTACCTGCTTCATAAAGATGCAAATCTTTGCAAGATACTCCAACCGCATGAAATTGACTTTGTTTGGGAGGTGATTCATTAAATGAAGTATGTGACTCGTTGCCATTATCAGAGTTAGTATGTGAATGTAAAGATTTATTCATTTGCGAATAAATTCTAACTTTGCACGTATTAAATTTTTTGTTTGTTTTCAGCATCAGGATAAATATTTGAAATTGAAAGGGAGACTGGAATATCTCCATGTTTATGTGAGTGCATTTTTAGTTTGAAACGATTGCAACAATAAATATTAAAATTTTATTTAGGCATTCTTTAAATACAAAGTAATTCTTTTGTTTCGCCGTATGCGAAGAAAAATAAATGTTGGTAAATAATATTAAAAAAACAACACTCTTTTTATAATAAGAAATGTTTATTTGAAAAAAGTTTCCTTTACTGAGACTCTGTGGAATGTACGACTCTTTGCTGCCGCGAATGAGGTAACAATGAATGTAGTCGTGTGCGTTACTTTGCTATTAGTGTCGCCACCTAGCGGCGATGTATTTATGATAAATCGGAACTTTTTGTTATTTTTTCTACGAAATAACTCCAAAACTGTAACAGCAAATTACATATACAATGTCAAAAATGTAAAAAGTATATCTGTTCTCGTAATATTTACAAAAACTTCCAAATTTGCAACCTTTTAAATGTTTTCTATAATAATTTTGAGTATAACAAAGTGCAAGTTTCAAGTTTCTAAAAAAGTGACGCGCAGTTTTCCCATACAAAGTATGTTAGACATTTTTTTTATATGGAAAACCCTGTCAGAAAAAAAATATTCTAAAAAAATCAACGCGAATTTTTAGCAACTTGGAACTTGCACTTTATTATACTAAAAAGTCTACAAAACTGCATACTCTAAATTATTCGAAATTATTCTAGAGATTCTAATTAAAAAGTTGTAAATTTGTATGCAAAACTTCAGAGATATTTTGGTCCGCCATTTTGAAACAAAAAAAAGATAATAATGCTGAGAAAATTTTAGATGGAAGTAAACATGTCAAAGATAGTCTGCGTAAAGTTTGGTAATACTGAGAATTCCTGTTTTTGAGATATTTAGGTGGCCCGGTTGACATGGAATGCACGATAAACATATTTGAAAGAAACAAAAAAAATTTAAAAAGTAGTAGTTATGTAGAAAAGGAGTATCTACATATGTATTGCTTTATTTGGTGCTTTTCCGTCCGATATTTGCGTGGAGGTCACACGAGATAAACAGAACAAGGATAAGTATTCAAAATTTATAATTCTATGGGAGGAATTTTCGTGGTTTAGATCTCCAGCTCATTCAGTTTTTGGTTAAAAACATCAAGCTGTTTTTACAAGCTTTTATTTAACTTGGTCATCCCGCGGAAATTTTCAATCGATTTTAAACTAACTTTCCGACAAGGTAGATACTTGAAGTTTTCAGCATAGTTCCAATCACGATGACAATTCAATTTAAAGTATAAATTAATTCGCTATATGGTCCAGGGGTCTTGATACAAGGCGCTCAAAACATAGTAAAATTTATGTCTAACAGAGCGTAATTTGCCAAAGAACGTAAAAGCCCAAAAAAAAAATTGTTAAAGCTGCCGGCGGTTGTAAATAAGAAGTGTAGCTGCAGGCCGTATTTAGTAAGAGAAATACCGGAAATCAACTTCAACAGTGTTTTAAGCTTTAAGCACTTCTGTTAAGAATTACATTATTTGGTTTCCTCATACAGGGAGTTATGGAAATACAGAGATACAATAAAAGCCACGCATAATTCATATGCATGCACCTTAAAAGTGTACATACATAGGTACTTCTACTATCGCGCAGGCGAAAAAATTTCAGTTGGTACGATCAGGGTTGCCAACTATACTTAGCTGTGAAGTGCCACATTGAAGAAGAAATTGCCGAAATGTGCCAAATAGAAAAATAAAGTGCCAAAAAAGCTGTCATTCTTTATAGTTCTTCTCATTTAGCATTAAAATTACAAACAGAAAATTTAGTTGACAAAAAGAAGTCCATTGAGGATTTCCAAAAAATTTCTTGAAATATTACTATTTTTCGAACGTGCCAATTTGATTACATGTCTAAATAACACAGGTCAACTCAACACACACAAACTCAACACAGTAATTCAACACGCACAAACTAAACACACACCAACTCAACACACGCTTTCAACACATGTGTTGGGTGTCGTAATGATCGATATTTGACGGTCTTTCGCCTTCGGCCGCGCTTATGGATTATAACCCTCACTTAATAGGATTCTCCTTTCTATTTTGCAAAGAAAAGGAGCTGAACACCTTTTTCAGAGAACACCTTTCTGAGTAGGCGGCCTTCGGCCGCGCTTAGGGATTATAACCCTCACTAAGTAGAATTCTCTTTCTGTTTTGCGAAGAAAAGGGGCTGAACAACTTTTGCAGAGAACACATTTCTGCGTAGGGCCTGTGCCAATCAGTAGAAAAGTTCTATGGTGAAATAACTTTTTACTATGGTGAGAAAATTTTACATTTCTGCTGTGCCAGTTCGTAACTTTTTATTGCTGGATATTTTTGACAGTTGCTTTGATGCAGAAGGAGGCTATTGAGCATCGTATATACTTACAAGTATGGAATCCTATGCCCCTTTTTGTCTATTCTCTTTCTAACAGCGGACGTGCCTGCCAAACAGCGGACGTGCCTGCCAAACAGCGGACGTGCCTGCCAAACACGTATTTTTTATGACAATTTTCTTATAAATCTTGAAATTGTTGATTTATTTTAGAATTAAAAAAGGTAGTTTATATTAAAAAATATATTTACACTAGCAGTATGTAAATTACTTTTATTACGAATTGAAACGATTTTAATGAATATTCATGGTTACCATTAATAGTAGTATGAGAGTTAGATCTAAATGCATATTTGACAAGAAAGATAGAATACAAGATTGCGCCGTCCTGGCGGCGATGACATATCTGTACAAAAAGTAATAAAAGTCGAATTGGATGTTGAAAGAAAATGTGAGAACAGCAAATTTTCTTAATAATAAATTTTTCGATAAGGAACGTGTTTTGATTGTGCTAATTTGTAATAGCCTTATTCATAAACAATAAAGTAGCTTAAAAAAGGCTTATAAATTGAAAAATGTTTGTAAACGGCAATTTAAAAAGCTTTTTAAAATTTTTATTTTTTTATTAATAAGGCAATAAAAATATATGATTTACAATAACTTTTAACAAAGGAAATACGAAATAAGGTGATTTTTGCGGAAGTGGGTATTAGTGAATTTCAGTGCATTTAAAGTTTCGCTTACTTTTAGATCAGAATTGTCAAAATCGAGAAATTCAAAGTAGCAATACAATAATCATCGAAAAGAAGATTGCGCCCTGCTGTGATGATGAGTAAATTTACCACAATGAGGAAGAATATAACAATTAAGTGAAAAAATTTTATTTTTACAAATTTAGTGAGCAGTAACGCGTTTCAAGAACGATATTTCAGACAAATCGTTAATGAACAACTATTTTTCCTTCCCGTCTGCTTTGGTTTTGGCAAAGAGTCATTTCAACCATTAAATAATATTATTTGCAAGAACCATTCACTAAAATTGTAACTAACTTTTTATTATTTATTAATTCCTTTTTGATATTCAGCAATAACAAGATGGAAAAAAAATTATAAACCAAAATTAGTAATATTTTTATGGATGTAGTTATAAAAGTTCACAGAGGAAACGCCGGAAAACAATGTATTGGCAACAACATAAAATGTATGGCAATTTAGATGTCAACAGAATAATAACTACGATAAAAAAGCATGAGAGAAGTGTGCGAAAAACGGTCAACAAATTTCTTATAAAATATTTTGATTTTTGCTGGGTGTAAATGAAAACTCAATGAGTATTAAGGAAAAGAAAAACTTAAAATAATAAACAGAAAAAAGATGGGTGCCCAAAACTTGAGTTAAATGTTTTTCCCAAATTCTTAAAAAGTAAACAAATCGATTTTTTTAATTTTACTTTACATCTATTTTCTTTTTTATGAATAAGGCCATAAGCATGTACCCTTTTTATACCCGAGCGCACTTGTGCACAAGGGTATTATAACATTGTTCACATAACGGTTGTTTGTAACAGGCAAAACGAATCGAGATAGATATAGATAAATGTATACATAAATGCTCAGCATG
>NW_016158333.1:0-66152 GCF_001687245.7 Rhagoletis zephyria | reverse complement strand
CCCAAAGCATCCCTGTTGATATCATAATTCAAATGCAAATTAGAATAGAAATTTTGATGCAAACGTTTTTCCCCGATATTCATCATACAATTTATCATCTTACTTGTCCGTATGTCGCTCTGGAAATAAATATATTTTAACTGATATGTTTTCTTGAAAACAAAATGCAAATTTACCTATTTTTCCACCGGCAGGCACGAATATGATATTCAAAACAGAAGCAATGACAACGAATTTTTCACACATTGTTGTATTTTAGCGCAAAACGATAAGTTTCACAAATATTTTAAATTATTGCCTGGAACATACACATTTATCGTTATTATTGGAAATGCAAGACTTGGCACGCATTTTTAATTTCTTTTTTATTGAATTCAAATGAATAAAAACACATTTTTCTAAAATATTTCTCAATTTACATTTTAAAGTTTTTTCTGAAACTTGAATGTAACTCTGTGCGGAGAATGAGAGAATTGAAAATCAGGTGATCTCAGCTGTTTTCAAATGTAAACAAACAAAATGGCGCTTTCCATACTTGTAAGCCTATACAATGCTATTGAGTCAGCAATTAATAGGAGTGTTCGCTATGCAAAAAATTTGTACAAGTTGGTACGAATTGTTACCAAATCGTGTTCGTTTAGCCAAAAACCCAGTAAAACCTGCAAGGAGAGAGCACAATTTTGACATTTCATTTGGAGGGGAAGTTGCAAATTCGTGCGGGGAAAATTTTTGCCAGTAAGAATTTGCAAGCAGGATTGTGGCACACGGCTGCATTTTTGTCAACATTAATTTGAATCAACGAGTTCGTTAAATTTTAAAATGAACAATCATGTTGCGATTTACTAATGAAAGAAGTATGTAAATATTCGTTTATTCAATTAATTCCAAACATTTCAAAGGTACTCGACTGAAAAAGCTGTATTCGTAATCGGAACGCACTCGACAGCACTGTCGATATAGGAAATCCGACAGTGACTTCCACAATGGAATTGAAGCGTATGTTGAAGAAAGTCAGAATAAGAAAAAATATACGTATAGGTCCTGTTTTGGTTTTCACCTGAAATAATTAAAAAAAAAATAATTATGCTCGAAATGCAACCGTGGACGCCAGCTGGCAGTGAAGCTTGCTAATGTTTGCATATTCCTGTTCGCACAAAACTTAGTAATTTTCTCTCTTTGGGAGAGTAAGGTACCTTGTTCTCTGAATTTTGTTACTCGCTAATTCTTACTGGCAGTTGAATAGCGAACACTCCTAATATAATGCAGCAATTATAGAGAAAATATTTGCCTTTGCTGATGAGCGAATCATTAAATTTGATGAAATTGCAAAATGTATTTGTGAATATTATATTGTGAATATAAAACGTGTATAAAAAAAATTGCGTCAAATATTTTCAAATGTCAAATACACTGATCAGCTTGTTGCTTGCTATTTTCTGCTAGTTTGCGTTTCTTAATGCCCGTATGATACTACGTTTTTTCCTGTATTTTTCATCTGAAATACAAACAAAAAACTGACGAAAGTCAAATTACAAAAACAATTGGCAATTCGTTAGAGGGAAACAAATTCTGTGTGAAAAACGGCTGTCTAACAAAAATGTTGTGTTGAATCTAATGAAAATAAAGTGAAGCGAAATTGTTCGTGTTGAAAAATCATGTGTTGAAATAATTTACGTAGAAAACTCATATGTTGAGTTAATGTGTTGAAATATCTTGTGTTATTTAGACCTGTTACCGCCAATTTGGCAGTTTGTGCCAAATTGAAAAATTAAGTGCCATTTAAAGCAAAATACGGCCAAAAATGGCACGGTTTGAGCGAAGTTGGCAGCCCCGAGTACGATGTGTTTCTTCGGAATACTGTTAAGGCGATGTGGATAATGCTGCTTAGTCATGTGTCATGGGGTGGTAAAGGTAAACGGAAAATAATTGTCTATAAGTAACATACCGAAGTGGTGAAAAGGCTTAGGACCCGTTATTCAATGTCTGATTAACAAAAATCGGAGGTAGAAGCTCCGGTTGAATACAACAACTGCTTTATCGATCGCATGTTATATGCATGATGTCGAAATCGTCGATAACGATGTACTGGTGATAACCATACATTGAGAAACCGGCCCTTAGCTTAGGTGAAAATGCTTTAGTTTAAGATAAACTTTACATTTAAAGATTTTTACAATTAAAGATTTTTTCTATTTACACTTAGGATCTGTTGTTATTATAAAGGCTTGCTTGCGCGGTATACCTCCGTATCGCATATTTGTTCATTAATGGACATACATTTGTATGTTTACACTAACTATAACCAGTAGAAATCGGTTGTATACATTCTTTAAGGATGCTTGCTATATGAGTGAATTAGTGTGAACAATTCATGCGTAGTCATGTTTGTCGTTGTTTTAAGTACATTTCTTGATAAATTTGAAGTGGAATTTTTGTAATATTTTCAGTCTTGTGCTGAATATGCTTCCACAGAATGATATATATGTATTCTTGTAATACTAGACCCTGCAAAAAATGCGACTAATCCGGGATGACTCGGAGAGAAATCGCAACCCTGCAAAAAATTGTGCGACTAATCTCAAAAGAGAGTATTTCGAGATTACTCTCAATCGGGAACGATTGGGCATTAATTAGTCGCAACTAGTCTCATACGGGTAATAATGGAGATCGTTTAGTTTCCAACTCATCTCTAACGGGTACTATTAACGATTTAAAGATTTTTATTTTTATTTTTTAAAAGTGACTAGTCGCTTTTTATACCCTTTCGGGTATAAAGGTGAACAATTAGTCTCTTCATAGGACATGCTCGAACAAAAGCGAACAGTTCATTCCATATAAAGAGATCAAATGTGGTATTAGTCGCATGTACATTGTACATACATCTGTATTAAATATATCGTAGTGAAGAAATATAAAGTTCTGTAAGTATTTTTATAATTTTCTAGTATATTTGCGTATAATTTAGCAGATCGCCAAATGAAAAAAAAACGACATGTAAACAAAAAATGGCGTGAATTTTTGTCAAAATAACTTATGTGACTATCATTTTTGATTTTAGACGAATTGTAGATACTTAATCTTTTTAAGCAAAACTTTAAGGTTCAAAACATGATTTACTCCAAAAAAACAGAAAAAGTGCAAAGTCCAACAAGTTGTTTTTTAAAATGTCCCCAAAATTTTGTTAACAGAATTTGTTTCTTTTGCATGTGCGTATATTATTTGTTATACTTAATATTTAAAAATTAAAAGATTTAGCATTCTTTGTGAGCTTTTCGATTTTTCTATGCCTCTTTTGGACTTAGTAAATTTGCCTCGTATTGAATATAAACGAGAAAAAATAAAACAAGCACGCTAGTTGCGTTTTTAATTTACCTTGCTCCCTATATCCAAATATGAGTTTTCACCAAAAGTGTTATTGAGATGATAACAGGTCTTTCTTTGTAGGACTTTCTTTTCATTGGTAACTAAACTGCCAAAAATTTTTAGATATTGACAATTATAATTAGATAAAAAAATAAAAGTCCGGGAATAAAATGTTCACTCAATCGGGTTTCGATACAAGTACTTTCTTCCGATACCTACTCAGTACTTGGTTCAAAAGTATCGATACCAAAATTAAGTAATTTCGAACGGACGAAAAGTATCGAGTATGTACTTGTATTTACTAGTTCGTTTTATCCCTATTGGCATGATAGATTCTATTGTGAATTCCTTGGTTAGACAAAATACCGGAAATAAGTTTGGATGAATCAGCTGTTAATCTAGTAATATTTCTATGCGAATATCTGTAGAGCACCTTCCTGGTGTGTGGTTTGCACTTGAACTGAATGCTTAAATTAAATAAGATTCTTTTCTGATAATGCTCCTAATTCGTGATACATTGGGCGCGTTCATATTGTCTAACCGTTTACTGCTTGTCCTCGAAACGCTCAGTTGAGAAGTATCTCTCAGTTCAGCAGTTGCCAACTTTCCCGCCAGTACAATTTTTTCCCTACCTGAACTCAACGTGTTTTGCTCAGCCTAAACAGATGATCTAAAAGATTTACGCCGCTTATATTAAATGTATTATGCTCATAAATGGCAGCCCTTAATAAAAATATTATGTGCTGGTTATATAAAAAAAACCAAAAAGTTCAAAATAAAATAATGTAAAAAAATATATTTTTTAAACACAAGCTGTTGTTTAACATGTACAATCAACGGAATAAAATAAAGTAGTGTAACAAAAGATTTTTCCTCAAGAAAATTTTATTAAAACTGCACTAAAATGAATAAAATAAAATAAGTTGAGGTCTCGTTAAAGTTACTAAAAGCCATTTAGTGAAAGGAGTTATTCAAACTCTAATGAAAATTACTAACAATTTTTACTAATTTACTTCGTTTTTAAAAAAGCTTGTATGCGAAATCAGCGTACATGCATAATTGGTCAGGTATGCATACATATGTACAGTGGCGTGCATTAATGGTTGAATGTTTGCCACTTTTGTACTTACTTATGTGCCCATAAAAATTTTTCCATTAACGCAATTTCAATCTAACTTGTTTTGTTTTATAGAACATTTATTCTTTTATTGGATGAATACAGTTACTTTAAGTTTTTCGCCTTAGAAAGTTTTATATTTAAGTTTGAATAAAATTTGTTTGTGTTTTTGTTAAAAGAATAAATGCTTTATAAAACAAAAAAAGTTTGGTTGAAATTGCGTTAATATAAAAAATTTTATGGGCACATATGTAAGTACAAATGTGGCAAACATTCAACCAGTAAGGCTCGCCACTGTATGCATGTGTGTATGCAGATATGTAAATGGCGGTTCGCTATTCGCGCGACAAGCTTTCTTAAAAACGAAGTAAATCAGTACAAATTGTTAGTAATTTTCATTAGAGTCTGAGTAACTCCTTTCACTATTTGGCTTTTAGTAACTTTAACGAAAGCTTAACTTATTTTATTTTATTCATTTAAGTGCAGTTTTGACAAAATTTTCTTGCTAAAAAATCTCTTGTTACACTACTTTATTTTATTAATTTGATCCTACATGCTAAACAAAAGTTTGTTTTTAAAAAATATTTTATTACATTATTATTCCCCCTTCAAAATATACCCAGCCATTTGGCATACAATGTAGTCTAAGTCCTTCCTCTATGACAACTTCAAGAAACTTAAAGACCAATAATCTATCAAAAAATTGAGTAACCAACGTTTTCCGAACAGGGTAATATAATCGGGTGTTAAGAGGCAATGTCATCATTTATTATTTGATCCTTCAAAATATGCTACTAAATCATAGAATTAATTCTGATCTTCATACTCAAAATTGTAATATTCAGGGTCATTATTTCTACTACTTCATTAATTCTACTACTTCATTAATTGTACTACTTGGCAGTTAAGTTGAGTAACTGGCTCCTTCATTTCTTGGTCCGTTTGAGCATTCTGAATCAATGATTCGGGAGCAGGTAAAGACTGCTCAGTCTCCAGATGGAGATACCGTTCTCCAATTCTTCTCAGTTCTCTGCTTTGTTGGTGGTTATATTCTTTTCTTTTTTACTGAACCTCGATTCCAATATTCATCTGTGTGCACATTATCTTCTTCATTTTCTATGTTTTCGTTTTTACTGAACCTCGATTCCAATATTCATCTGAATCTACATTATCTGCTTCATTTACCCTCTTCTGGTTAAGTTTGACTGCAATTTTCGCACATGGTAAAGCTACTTGTTTCAAGAAAGCAACAGTGTGGTTCCAAATCTTTTCCAAAAAACGCCCTACTTTCAAATTTTTTTGATTTTTCCATTTTACCATCTTGAAATGGTTTTCAGCGATGATGTTGCTTGTTATCCGACGTTATTAAAGTTGACCATAGTGAGGCATTGGGCAGAATATCGTTGAAGATGTATCCACAAAATTGAAGTGATCTGTACTCATTTCTTTTCGCTCTTATTTGACTCTCTTGCTCTTGTTGTTTGACTAAATATTTGCTCCATGCGCGAAAATTACTTATAAAAGAGACTACTTATGTACCTTGATTTCATACTTTCCTCCCGATATTCGTTGTTGTACCTTTCTTCATCAAATTTGAACTGAAAATTTTCCCCATCCGTGCGAGGTATAGTAAAGCATCAACCACCACTTTGGGTTTCTTAGGAAAAATCAAAGTCGTAAAAAAAGCTTCTACATGTCGTTTCACAGCTTCGAAGTCTTTGCTGTGTGCAAGAAGACCTCCAGTTTCAAGATAAATCTTTATGGATGATTTATTAATTTTATTTTTACGTATCCATTTTGAAACCATGTTCATGATGTGGGAATAGCAAGTAGACAGTCGAATAAGGTGAGTGTGTAAAGGAACATTTTACGTGAGTTAATCGTGAAATTTAATTAAAAATGCCTGACAGAACTTTTCGCTAAATCTCCGATTTTGAAAATTAACACTGCAGTGGAAAGAGAACGTGACGCCTAACTTTTGTTGTACATATTTCGTTGAAATCCCTTAAATTGANAATTTTATTTTTACGTATCCATTTTGAAACCATGTTCATGATGTGGGAATGAATAGCAAGTAGACAGTCGAATAAGGTGAGTGTGTAAAGGAACATTTTTCGTGAGTTAATCGTGAAATTTAATTAAAAATGCGTGACAGAACTTTTCGCAAAATCTCCGATTTTGAAAATTAACACTGCATTGGAAAGAGAACGTGACGCCTAACTTTTGTTGTACATATTTCGTTGAGATCCCTTAAATTGTCTGTGTTATTAACGACTGAATTTAATTGGAAGGTAAAATTTAAAAAAATCTCCAAAAGTACTGCAGATAAATTTATGAAATTTAGTACACTTATAGAAATATGTTCATGCTATGTACTAATAGATAGTTAGGATAATTTACAATATATTTTTAGATTTCTACATTTATTAAAAAAAAAACAAAAAAAAACCAATTTTGTTTGCGCTCTTCTCGCTGAAATAAAACAAAATTGATGTCAAATGACGCAAAATATATGAGTATTAGAAAATTTAAAATCGGCAAATCCCAATTAGGTGTTTCTGGAACGTGCCACATTTGTTCGCCACTTTGTGATGTGAAAAACAGAAAAGCTTGCAGCACTCCACAAGGTTACAGAAATTTCTTAAAATACGTTCGAAAAATATCTTGATATGGAAGGTACTGCTTTACACTGTCAAGGAAAAAAAATGCCAACATTCAACGCAATATTCAGCAACATCAATCTTGCACTTTGTTACACTAAAATTAATTTTTTTTTAGAGTCTAATTAAAAAGTTTGCAATTTAGGTGAAACTTTGCAGAATTTTTTTAATTTTTGTACAAAGTTTGATTTCAACCCAGAGATCTACCATATTTTTTTCCAGATTCTACCACACAGAATTTTTTTAAAGTCCGATCACTGCTTGTAAATCACAATGACACCATCGATGTTTGAAGAATCGATGTTTCGAAAATTTACATCGATGGTAGTTCGATGTATCGACTTAAAACATCGATGATTTTACCGAAAGCTTGCTGATGTTTTGTTAATACTAGAGTGCCAGTTACTGTCGAAATTCGACAGTTTTTCTAGTTTTAGAAGCCTTGGAGAGGTTTTCTAACTTAACACGTAGCAAAACTTATATGGTACAAATTAACTAACCGGAAAATCTTCTGCTTTGAAACTTTGAATTGACCCGATACATTCAAGTTTACCGATAAATTTCAATGATTTGATACATATTGATAGTTCGATGAATTTCAAGAACACTAAAATCCGATAACTCAACAAAAGTCGTTAACTCGACCAATTTCGATAACTGTGAAATTCGAGGGCTCGATGAATTTCGATGACTCAAAAATGTAAATTCTTGGGATACCTTTATAAATTTTTAATTTTGACAGCTCCACATTTTTCGAAAACTATCTAAACATTTTGGTAACTCGTTACACTCTGTTAACACGATAAAATTCTATAAGCAGTGATAAATCGATAAGCTTATATAACCTTGAAATTTCGATAAATCGATATATTTTGAAAATTCCATAAACTTCGATTCGTTGAACCAACCAATTTCAGTAGATCAATAATTATCGATAACTCTAAAAGCTGAAAGAACTCCATGCATTACAACACCTCGATAAATTTCTTTAAGTCTATACATAATGATAATTCAATAAATATCGATAACTTGATACATTTCTTTAACTTNGATAACTATCCGCAAATTTGGACAACTAAGTTTCTGTGTCTATAAATTTCGACAACTCAATAAACATTGATCAGTTTGAATAATTCGATACGTTGGGATAACTTCATAAGCATGAATAAATTTCGATAATTATAAACTTCGATGATTCGATAAATTTCAGTAACCTTTATGGCTGCTTTTATTTCGATTCCTATCGAAAAATTTCAACTCTGTTACCCTAATTCTTAANTTAAAGAAATGGCGTGTCGTCCATTTCCGCTGTAGCATGGCATATATTTTGGCGCATTATTTAACTTCTTCTGGCGGGGCAACAGGGTTCACCGAGGTTCATATCTAGACTAGGTTGATATCTAGAATTTGCTACAGATAGCTTTGCTACACTACCGCCGCGGCGCGCCGGCAGCTTTAACAATTTTATAGTGGTTTTACGTTCTTTGGCAAATTACGCTCTGTTAGCCATAAATCTTACTATTTTTTGACCGCCTTTGAATCAAGACCCCTGGACCATATGGGGAATTTATTTATATATTAAATTGCATTGTCATCGTGATTGGAACTATGCTGAAAATTTCAAGTCTCTAACTTGTCGGGAAGTCAGTTTAAAATCGATTGGAAATTTCCGCGATTTGCGCGGGATGACCAAGTTAAATAAAAGCTTATAAAATATACACAGTATTTTGAAAAGTAAAAATTATCGNCTTTTATTTCGATTCCTATCGAAAAATTTCAACTCTGTTACCCTAATTCTTAAGTATTTCTCATTGTCTCCATTTTCGTCTTTATCTTCACTTTTGCCTTTTTTGTCGTCATCGTTATCACTTGTTTCTGATGCTTTCCATTTCCAGACGNCAGCAAAATAAAACGCCAACCACAGCAACAACAAATACACCAAAGAAGTATTACAGCGTCACCTACATCCCCAAACTAAGCGAAAACTTCGATCGCAGCTCATTAAAGGAACAAAATATAACCCTCGCCTACAAAACAAATAACACAATAGCTAGAATCTACACAAGAACAAAAAGCCCACTAGACATACAGCAACAAAACAACGTTGTTTATGAAATAAAATGTAAGGGCAAAGAGAACGAAAACTATGGTAAAGTGTACATAGGGACAACAAAACGCGCATTAGGTGTTCGCATAGCCGAACATGAAACAGATATAAGGAAACAAAAACATAGCACAGCCCTGCCCCAGCACACAGCGGCCACACAGCTGGGCACGAATCGTAAGAGTCGTGAACGAGCAACTCGTCACGTAAAAATGACAAAATCGGATTGTGACAGACGTGAACGAGCGAGTGAACGTACTCGTTCGTTCGAACTGTCATTCGATTAATATTTGACGAACGTACGCGGGCAAAATTTGATAAAATTTTTTGAAAAATGTAAGTAATTATAAAATTTGTGCAAACATATACAAGTTTATAGCTATTTTTGTTATTTTAGGACCAACTACAATAAATTAAACTCTACGCAGAAGGAACTCATGGCGGAGTTCATGGCTGAACACCCTGACTTGGCAAAGAATTTACTCCCAAACTGCTCGCTGGGAAAAGCAACGGCCAACCGTTTGTGGGAAAACCTCACCAAACAATTAAATGCTGTAGGGTCGCCAATTAAGGATGTGAAGCTGTGGAAGAAAGTAGGTTTTAATATTTTTAATGAAAGTAAACATGAACGAACTTTCTTTTAATCTAGGCTTTCGCTGACCAGAAATACAACGCAAAGAGGAAGCTTTCTTTTAACAAGGCTTCCAAACGGCGGACAGGTGGTGGACCTTTTCAGGAAAAGGTTTTAACTCCAGCTGAGGAGCTCCTTGTGGGAGCAGCAGGACTGGAAGTATACATACAATGCATACCATGTTTCCACACGAACGAGTCATGGGCTGCACCTACATATTGACAATTTGTTACAAGAATCTTGCAAGTGTGATCACAAATCTGGCAAACGGAATATTCGTAATAAAATGTTAAAATGAAAGAAGAAACTTACTAGCATAACGTTAAGACTATGGTAACCTTTCCTGTTGAAGTACATGTGCTCGTCTCTAATTGGCTTTTGTAATCCAATGTGTGTTCCGTCTACGCATCCAGCCACTAAAAAGAAAAACATTGGATTCGCTACGCATTTCATTAGAACGCCTCTTCTTACCTCCAAGTATTTTATATTTTTCCGCAAACCACTCCTTACATCTTGAAGATTCGTTGGGCTGGAACTTTATAAATTCCGGACACAATTTGCTTTCTATTTCTTTTAAGACGTTGGACGTCAATTTTGATACCGTGCTCTGGCACATACCTATCAGGTAATCACTACCAATAGTGTGCTGACAGCTACCACTTGCAAGGAACGAGAGGCACATCTACACATCAAGCCCTTTAATTTGATACCTCACTTTTGAAAATCGAACGAACGGTTCAAATCTGATGTCCTGGACAAAAAATCCTTTCGCGTATTATATATATAGATATAGTTGAATTCGACTTTTTAAACAGGTGGCAGCCCTCTTAAAAAGTAGTTTCGCGCTAAGATATTCTTAAATATTCTTCGTCTAACATTGCGATACATATTTTAATTAACTGATATAACTAATATACTAGTTCAGAAATAAAGTTTTTCAACCCCCATTCGATTGATACCCATATTTTAATAGTTCATTTAAATTATTTTATAATTTCAATTTAAGTTTTAAACAGGTGGCAACCCCCTTCCAACACCTCAAATATATCTTCTGTGTTCAAACTAACAGCCCTATTCTCACAACTGAGTTGTGAGCAAAAATTTGTGAGATTTGTGTGAGGTTATTCTTGCCCACACCTCATAAGAAAAAAGCTCAACAAAATCACCACACGAGGTGAAAAGCATTTTACTGTCTAACAGCTGTTTCGTAAATAAAATAAATACAAAAGATGGTTGCTGAACAACAGGAAAAGTAAATACTTTTGCAACTTGTTTATTTTTTTGATAATTACCGATTTTATTTATTTTCTATGTAAATTCAAAATGAAATAACAAAGCATGAGTATCTCCAGTACTTCACACAGTTTGCAATCCACAACTTGGTGCAAAAGTTTGTATGGAAATGAAATAGTATGCCTCTTCCGAAAGTGCCGCAAAAACAAGCAATAACTCCCGCCATTACTGAATCGCCTTTTAGTTTAAAAGAAAAATTAACACAGACACTGATAGCGACCGAAAATTAACAAAACATTATTCAATTGCTCAATAAAAATCGGCTGTTTTTCTCTTGTGAGGGTCTCATTCGTACATCATAAATTTTCTTACAATTGTGAGCGTTTGAGCTTTCGAATTTACGCCAGCATAGGAATAACCTCACAATAGTCAGAAACCTCACAATAGAAAGTGTTGTGATTTTTGTGAGGGCAACAGAATAGGGCTGTAAAGTCTTCTAACATTCTTTCGTTTGACATCATTATTTTGACATTTCATATAACTTGTGGATAAGATAACTAAATTCGTCATTGCAAGCAGGCGGCAGCCCTCTTCAAAATATCTTCATCCCTAAAAAAATTTGTTGTTCTTCTTCCATTCTTGCTCGCGTTTTGGCATTTCTCTCTTGCAATTGTACTAGTGTGACGTCACACAAATGTTATTCTCAAAAATCTCCTCTGATGGGCGCAATTTTGTATTTTATCATTCTTGTACATACATGTACGAAAGGCGAATCTATAATCAATACTTTAGCGTGGGCCGAAAATCCGACGGATTTGTTCGCTGTTACTGCCTAGCTTAATTACATACATGCAAGGCGAATTCATACATATATATGTATAGATTCGCCTTGCATACATGTATAGTAGCATGTGCCGAAAATCCGCTTTTTTAGAATTTTGATTGGTAATAGCAAAAATAAGGTTCATTATGCTCTAAAAATAATCTGTGTGGAAGATGACAAGTATTGGCCAATATCTTAGACTCGCCCAAGTACATCAAAGTTCAATGTGCTCAAAACATTTAAATTTAATAAACACATGAGTTAATAAATTTTTTTACTTAATTTTCGAAAGAATTAGTTCTACATAATTTGGTGTATGGAACTTTTTTTGTAGGGAATCGAAGTAAGCTAAAACAATTTTTTTTTTAGGACTTTTAAGGTGTTGACCAAAAATTGTCATCTTTCTCACAGATTATTTTTAGAGCATAATGAACCATACTTTTGCTACTACCAATCAAAATTCCAAAAAAGCGGATTTTCGGTCCACGCTACTATACATGTATGCAAGGCAAATCTATTCATATATATGTATGAATTCGCCTTGCAAGTATGTTATTAAGCTAGGCACTAACAGCGAACAAATCCGTCTGATTTGGAATTGGAAAACATTAGTTGCGTTTGTTTACTAATTTTCCAGTAACTTGCCAGCAACTCTCCAGTTACTTATATTCCAGGAATTTGACATATTTCGCTCTCAGAGTGTGAAACATACAAGAAGGTACGAAAACGCAAAACTAGTAAGAAATTGCAAGTTTTTTTTGACAGTTGACTTCTTTTTGGCGGGCAAATAAAATAAAACAAATAAAGATAGAAGAAAAGTTAACAAATTGAGTGCGGCAGCAATAATTAACAAAAAATGGAAGAAGACGGTAACAAGCTTAACATAACTTGTTCTCCTGGAACATCTAAAAAGGTTCAAGACGGTGAGTAAACAATTGAAAAGAAAACAGTATTAATTTAATCTAGTAAATTAATTTATCTAGCAGATGCAGTTTATAGACAGAAGATCATAAGCGATGTGGCTGGAGAACAATGCTTCGAAAGCATTATTATAACAGAAGAGCACAGCGGGAGCGCTGGCCTTGAAGAATCGTTCTCGGAAGAGATTGCAATGGGCGAAAGTGAAGGGGAAGACTTCCTTCCAATCGGTACAAGTGCTGAGACACCTCACGGCAAGAGGCCTGCGTGGTTGGATGCGCCAACAAAGCTGCTAATTTTGAAGTTTAAGGAACTTCGGCCGAAAGCTGGCAAAAGCCAAAGCATGAAAAACAAAAAGCAAATGTGGAGCAGGATTAGCAAGGAACTTTGCGAAAAGGGTTACATTTACACGTCTTCACAAGTGGAGGGGAAATTTTACAGCGTAGAAAGACAGTACAAAAAACTAAACTCAATAACTCTAAAACAGGAAGAGCCAGAATGACATGCTCTTATGAGAAGTAAATATTTGAACAAAATTTCTTCTTGTTTTCGTGAAATAATCCATAATTTTCGTTAATATTTTGATGAAAACTGTGAGCTAGACGAAGTTTTTAAGCAAAAATAATAATTTTTCCTGAGGCGGTACTCGACAATGAGACTCCAATATCGGTGGAACAAAGCAGTGATGCGGATGAGAACATCGAGCAATTACCAGCTATACCAGGTATCTACTACATAACTTATGTTTATAAATACTCCATAAACAAATTTTTTAAAGAAAACATCGACTCTGGCCCATCAACATCAGGCAAAAAAAAACTTCTGACTCCTTGGAAAGCACTTCAGGTATTAATTATTATGCAAATTAATAAGGATTTACAATAGGGCTGTACAGGATCTTGAGCATATGCTCTTGCATTTGTAAATTGGCAACAATAAAATGCACATGTCATGACAGCAAGCATAAAATTGCAAATGCAATTCCAACTGCAAATCTAAGACCATTTCCACAACATCCTGAACAGCCCTATTGTATTTTTTTACTTAAAACTTTTTCAGAAATTAGATAATTATGTTGATTTTATTATCTTTAGAAGTCCTTGATTTCGGGCCATCAACTTCTAAAAAGAAGAAGTCTCATCTAGAGGCTTACATACAACAAAAGAAGAAGTCGGGTGAAAAGCTTGAAAATTAGCTGGAGGAAAATCTAAGGAAGAAAGAGGAGAGAGCTCAAGAAAAGGCGAAGATAGAGTAGGAAAAAATTGATATCTTGAAGTCGATGGTGGATATTTTAAAAAAGTAATTTGTGTATTTCTTTGTGGTACGTCGTAAAGATATACTTCTTCTCCAAAAATATGTTATATCAACTTACAGTTTTTGTTCGTTGCAGGTATTTTGGAAGTGGATTTTAATTATTGTTATCTTTTTTAAAGTCATAATACATACTTTATATATATATATTTTTTTTTTAATTAAACAGTATGCCTTATATGAAAAAATTAAATATTTGGAAGTGCATACATACAAATAAACATTGTTTCTTGACTAAATCTATGGATTTGGGTGACGAAGTTGTATTTCTTGACATATTGGATCCCTCACAATATTTCCCCTAGCAACTTCACCGTGAGATGTTAAGTCGTGTGAGGTTTCTTCAGATATATCTGAAATAAAGTTTAGATCGTCTTCGTCTGCTATGTTATGCAGAACGAAACAGGCTCTAACGAAGTGGCAAAGTTTTTCCATGCCCCGGAGCTTGCAATAGTACAATTGGCGGAACCTTTGCTTCAATAAGCCAAAGGAGTGTTCAATGGCGATGCGCCCAGAGCTTAGTTTTATATTGAAATACTTTTGAGCATTTGTTAAATGCCCATTATCTTTATCATTATTTATTCTTACAAGTAAAAATTTATCCAGTAAAATCCAGTAAAAACTTGCAACTTCAACTGTCATTTTACGCTCTCTCAGTTTCCCCTACTTTGCTAGTTTTTGCGTACGAAAACGCCAAAACATGAAAATTCGTAAAAACTTTTACTGGATTTTACTGGAAATGAGTAAAAAACGCAACTATTGAGTTCAAAAAGAAAATTACGCGCCAAAACTTAACTATCAGTAAGTGGCAAAATGACGTAAGTTTTTACTAGTTTTGCGTTAAATAAATTTTTCTGATAATTTTCTCTTCCTCTCAATTTTTCTTATACGCTCTCGCTGCAAGTAGATACTTATTGGAACAGTTATTGAGTGGACCTAGCCTATGAGTTAAAAAACCATCCATTTATAAAGTCTAATGGCCTTATTCATACAAAAAAAAGTAGGTTTAAATAGCTTTATAAAATGACGTTTCCATTCATTTTTCAGTTCATAAACCCGTTTTTAGCTACAGCTTTATTTTTGTATGAATGAGGCCATACGATTTTTAGAAGAAGCAGCGTAATCACGCACATTCTTTACACAACAGAGGGCAAAATAGAAAAGCTCATCTGCATAGAAACTTCATTATTTATACAACAGGGGGCAAAGTCTCAGGAATGTAATAGATTCGTTAAACTTTTTTCCGTCATGCGCAATCAATATTAAATGTTACGAGATAAATTGGAATTGTCAGAAATGACATTCGGACACTAGAGAGAAATGAAAACATTTCGCTCAACCCCCAATATTTTTTGTTGTCAGTGCCGTAACTACCCCCAAAAAAGCAAACATCGAATGTTACAAAATAATGATATATGTAGTATATACATAAATATGTATGCACATAACTATGTAGATTAAATACCACTTTTTGCAGGATAATACTAATAATTTTTTTTACGTTTGTTTGCGCTTATGACAAAATATTGCTTTCTCAAAATAAAAGGACTGGAAAAGGAAAAGGACTGGACTGAGTACCTCCTGTTCAGAGATGCCAACTGGGGGAGAATTCTATTGTTTTGGTGGAATAGGAATTTTGTGAGGAAAACTGGGAATGATTTAAAATTTTGGATGAATTCGATATGCAGACCATTTTGACCAACAATTTTTATGACGAATAATGTTACATATGGGTGTTTCCATACAGCCATACGCGGCATTCGTACGCTTATGGAGTAACATAAATCTCTCAAAATACGGTACCTTTACAATAGTTAAATTTTTTAAAATAAATTATCTCTGGTTAGTTTTTATTAAACCGTTTCGCGTTTTAAAAACCTTTTTCTGTCACCTGGGTACGAAATTTAAAGTTATAAAGCCGTTCGAACTCATTTGCTTGCATTTTCGGTTTACATTTTCATGGAAAGACCAATATGTAAAACAAATTTTTGAAGTAAAACTTCCTTAGCGGCGGTTGGTTGGTTGGGAGTAAATTGGCAAATTCAACGGAAATTGCACTCGGAAATGGTGCAACGGAAATTATGCAACGGAAATAGTGCAATGGAAATGGTTGGGACGGAAGCAAGTGCTTCTTGAATGTATGTACATAAATTTAACAAAAACTTGGTAATAAAAGGTTAAGGAATAACACTTAGAAAAAGACCAATACAGGAATGAAAGTAAAGGTACATAGATAAAGAAAGGGTACGTACATAGATAAAGAAAGGGATAAAGGCAAAGGTAAAAATAAAAACAAAAACAAGGCTGCGAAAAGATAAAGGCAAAAATGATGACCAAGGTAAATTTAAACCTTCACTTATATATGGGCAAAGGTGAAGGGGAATATGTAGATGAAGAAAATGATAAACATAAAAGTAAAAAAAGATAAATATAAAGAAAAAGCTGAGGATGAGGATACCGATAAAAGTAAAGATGAAGGTAGAGGAAGAAAGATTAAAATAAAGGTAATTATAGAGACAAGGATATAGATAGAGGCACATAGACTCAATCTGGGAACTATTTTGGGATTCTAGAGATATTCGAGATTTTCGGGACTTACCGATATAATAAACAATGTTTTTATGCGTTTTTTAATCGGTATAGTTATCGATTTGGTTATCGATTCTTTATCGATTTTGTTATCGGCTATTTATCGATTTCTTATCGATTATTTAGCTATATCGCTATCGATTTGGTTATCGATTATTTACCAATTGTTTATCGATTGTGTTATCGATATTTCTATCGACTTTGTTATCGACATTTTTAGCGATTTTCTAATCGATGTGTGATTTGGTTGATATTTTTATCGATTTTCTAATCGATTTTGCTGCCAATATTATTATCAATTTCGCTATCGAAATTTGTTATCGATATTTGTATCAGTTTTGCTATCGATATAATCGAACGAACAGAAAAAAGACATAAAATATAACCTTAAGCAAAAGCAGATGTACTTTTTTAATAATTTTTAAAGTTTTATGTACATTCTAAGTATAAGCATGTTTTTAAGGAATGCCGAAACAAGATACACCAGTGATGAATTTGATTAACTTGACTTGATGACTTTTTAAATAATTTTAAATTTAAGTGTCAAAGCAGTTAGTTAGTCATAACTTATTACGTTTATATTAACTTTATATAACTTACAATAGAACATAACATTTATAAAAATATTATTTATTTGATTTTATAATATAAAAGGAGTTTTAAAAAATAATGTACATTATTTTAACGCATCTCTCAATTCTTTATTGATGGAGTTAATCAATTTGTGCACTAAACGGCTCAATTGTACTTTTTTGGTAAATTTCGGAAGCTTAAAATACATTGACATTTTTGATACAATTTTGTCAAAATAGGGCACCTCAACACAATTCTGCTGAAATTTATACTTGGAATTTCGAATTTTTGTCGATCAAAATATCTTCATCTGTTTCTACCTCATATAAATAAATGTGTGGTGTTTATTGAAAACAAGATACTTGCTAAAATCAACAAAGTTGATTTCATAATTGGTCTATTAAATAACTTTTCCAGTAAATACTTGCAGCGAGAGCGTAAAAAAATAGAGAATAAAACTGAGAGGAAGAGAAAATTATCAGAGTAAGTTGTTTAACGCAAAACTTGTAAAAATATACAACTTACGCCAGTTTGAAACTTTCTGATGGTTAAGTTTTGGCGAGCAATTTTGGAGAATATTTACCATCGTCTTAAATATCAAAGAATCTACATTATAATTCAATTGTATATCCACATTTTTTATTCGCTTGTTTTGTTTTGAGTATGTTTTCGTCAAATCTTTCTCTAAAACCCTAGGGGTATTCTGGAAATCGTGCAAAGCCATTGCACGTCCCGCGGATTGCATGAATTGCATAACTTGCAAACACACAACAACAGAATATATGGGAAACAACATTTCCTATCGCTGCAAAATATGCAACGTCGAAATCTATGTATATATTTTGCAAAATAACAAAAAGATAAATGCGACCCTGTGCTAGTTGTTGGAATTGCTACATATTTCTTTCACTCCTCTCAGCTCGCTCACTTCATTTTTTTTTTGCTGTCTCTTGTTTTTGTATTTGATACATGCTTTCGCTGCTTGCTACCCATGCATGCTTCCACTTTGCAATGGGGTGCCCTCGTACTCTTCGAAATTAGAAATAGTATTTTTGCTTTTCGTGCAAGACTTTGAGAATACTCCTACTGTGTTTGCATTTGAATTTGAAATATGACTGATTTTATAATTTTACTTGCAAGAATTTCCTCCTCTCTTTCGGGTTGTTAGCTCTTGAATTCGCTCTCTTGCTAACTTTTTGGGTTATTGAACGCATTTCCACTAAAAACTTGCACGTACTGGTAACAATTCGTAACAATTTTTTTAAATTGAACGGAATAAACAGTAAACAAAATTTATAATTAGTTAGTATGTACTATATCGAATATGTAAGTACATATTTATGTAAGTGTTTAACTTCCTTATTTCTATAAAAGTAAATTTTTTGAAAAATATTTTTATGAAACTTCAATTGTATTAAATGCAACTATTTTTTGTAATTATTTTTTTTATAAAAATATTTGTATGCTTTTGTTGATTAACTTGATATATTCTTAAGGAAGTCTTCTTCTTATATAAAGTCTTAAACTGTATAAAACTCGTAATTTACGAGGCGGCTACGGGAATTCCCCCTTTGCAAATATGTTATTAGGTGCGTAAAGTGACTATTTGACATGTTAACCACGGTTTTGTGAATACATTTTTGTTTCGTGGTAATCTAAAATATAAAAAACCAAGTTTAACAGTGTGTGGATGAAATTCATTCATATATTATATTTTTAATTTGTTTTCAATATTTTATCATACATTTTAGTATAAAATTCTTGGCCCCTCGGTAAAAAAAATGTATTTTCGTTACCCCGTCTCAATGGTTCCCTATTCCACAAATTTAATGGTAAATAATTATAGTGGAAGCTCATATTTGGTTAGTTCAGTTAGAAAAACGTTAAAATGTTTTGAGGAAAATAAGTTTTTTTGCTAACTTGGTATTGAGTTTGGTTTATACGGGGTATTGCGCGCAAAGCGACGATATAAACATTGTTATAGCCTTTTAAATGTTGGCACTTTTTTGGCTGATTTAGTACATTTTTTGGCCATTTGGCACAATTAAAAAGCTCATTTATCATCCCTGAGACACATACATGAATATTTTATATCGCTAGCTTAGAGTGAAAAAGTTGCAAATTTTTGTGAAGACTCATATTTTTATATAAGAATACAAATAAAAACTGCATCGGTTCTAAAAGGATTAAGATACTTGTCTTAGTTGTAATCAATTGATTAATTTAAATTGTACTCACTTAATTAATTTGTTAGTAAAGCCATGAAGAGCAGAGGAGGCTATCTATAAAAGAAATTTTTTTAATAAAAATAATAATCATCCATAAAAAATAGATGCAGTCTTTTACTAAAAAGAATAATAAAAGGGCGTGCCTCGGGCTATTACCGTTTCGATTCTAGTGGTGTATTTTAAGGTGCATCAACTTTTTTTTTTTTGAAAATCAGTTAGGCTACTTGGCCTCAATATGAACAAAGAAAAAAGTCAATATTAATAATTTCCCAAATTACTGGATTACTACAGTCATTTCAAACATGTAATCATATTCTTTAATGATTAAGTAAATTATTGTCCCAAGTCTACCCATCCCTGAGCAGATTTAAGATCGCCAACTCATTCCAACAAAGTTCTAACTTGTCTCAGCTCTTCGTGACTGTACAGCTGTTTTGGTTTTACGCATCACGGTACTTTACTTAAAAATATAAGGACTTTCTAGTACCGCTCCTCGTCAAACTGTCTGAGCTCGCATTAAGGATTTTCGCTCTAGTTGCATTTTTTTGATCTGCGACTTTTAATTTCAAAATATGTAACAATAGTTTTTTTATTAGGATAATCAAGTGCTTAAAATATTTATTGAAAGAGAATCATTTGGGGTAAATACCGTTAAAAATTAGGTATTTCTCAGGACTTTGGGGAGAACCGGCCGTGACAGAGTTGGCATCCCTGCTACTGTTCGCCTGCGTTTGGCGCATTTGTGTCCTCTCCTATATGGGTCCTGAATGTATGCACGTGTGCAAAAGCCCACCCGCACCACACGCCAACGCTTTTACTCTCAATACACGCAATCTCCAATCTCTACGGAAAAAGTCTAATGAAAAGTCATGAAGAATTCATAATTGTAGGCTTAGCATCTCGACGCAGACACAGAATCAGTGAGTAATTGCTTAAACCGAAAATTTTCGGCAAAGCCAGTGCTCTATCGTTTTATACTATCTTAGGGCATTGGAAAATTAGATTTTAAAAGTTACCGTAGGAAAATTGTTGTATAATTTAAGGCGCAGCCAAGTTTTTTTAAGTTTTTCCAATAGTGATCGGCGGTGTTTGTGTATAGCGAAATAGTGCATGAATACAGAAATCGGACAGCAATATAAGTTTGATTCGCTTTTGAGGAATCATTGCAATAAATACGTGGTTTCTTTACCAGCAAGCTTCGGTTTAGATATAAATTGCAGTGATTTTCAGTGGGATTGTGAAATAAGTGGACATCGAAAGTAATAGCAAAAACTCAATGAAAAAATAAACGAGTGTATAATAAATGATATTTTTATTTCGTGTTTGTGCCATTTTATTTTAATTACGAAGAAAAAATTAGGAAGGGAAGGTGTAAGGGAAAACTAAGAAAATTTATACACACATAATCGAAAGTTGGTGTGGGGAAAATGTGTAGCACAACACCCTGCGTTGCCCTGTGAGCCGGTTTGCTCGCAAAAGAAGGGTAGTGAGTGAGCTGTGTGATAAAGGGATGTTCCAAAAAGAGATTTCTAGTGAATACTTAGGGAAAGCACAATCAGAAGAGAGACAAGCTAAGAGAGAATTCCTTAAGTGATGTGTATTTTTAAATGTGTAAATATTGATATCTTGTAAGTGGGGGAAGTGTAGAGCTAATAAATAAATTTCAAAACAATGAAAGAACAATTGTTAATGGAGAAAAAATTAGTTGAACGTTGTATAATGTTAAAACTTATAGTAAATTTGTGTAATAAAACTTTCTTAAAATGCTAGATGTACTAAAGTCTACAGTTTAAAAAAATTTAATTGAAAATCTAAGGCGGTAATGCCGTAACTATGATAAAATTAAAATGCTCAATTACTCCATGCGACAAAAAAAAACCAAATTGAAAGATATGATTAGTTAAAAAATTATTTAAAACCTTAACAGCCAATTTCACGAAAGCAATTTAAGTGAAAAATGATGTAGGCTGTAAGTGCAACGTAGAATAATAAAGTGGCTACCAAACGAAAAAAATTCTGTAGAATAAAAAAACTGTTTGCTTCACATGGACGAATAAGTGCTGAAAATGCCCTTTTAATTCACGTTATTTTTCAAGAAAATAAAGTTAGAATGAGAAAATCCGAGGATGTGGTCGTGTATAACATAACATAAAGTGCTTTCAAAAATTCATACATATTTCGAATTTTATGGATATTTAAGGATACAATTTTAAGAGGACATTTTCAATTCAAAATTTAAACTTTTTAATACATACTACCTACAGAATTGTTTCCTTTATCTGATACTGAATTTATTTTAAATACAGTGGTGGGTACATAAATGGGGACGCGACGTTTTAACAAATTTTCCCAATTTTCTTTTTTATATTTGATACTTATTATTTTGTTATAAAAGTGTAGCTGAGTTTCTAACAAAAACCATATAAATTGATACTTCAAACTTTGCGCAAAAATTAGAAAAACTCTGCAAAATTGCCCAATAAATTTTTGTATAATAAAGTTTGTTTTAGGTTCCAAAAAAAATTGCCTTGATTTTTGCCAAATTTTTCACGACAATTTTTTTATGCAAAAAGCTTCATATTACAGTCAGAAAAAAAAATTATAAAAAATCAGCGCGATTTTTTTAGCAACTTCAAAATTGTATTTGATTGTACTAGAATTTAATGGGCTATAAAACTGCATCCTAAAAACTCTACAAAGTCTGTTTAAAAACTGAAAATTCAAATTAAATCTTGCAGAATTTTTATAATTTTTGCACAAAATTTGAAATGTGAATTTCTATGATTTTTGTTAGATAATGAGCTATGCTTTTATAAAAAAAAAATAATAAGTATTCAATGAACAAAAGAAAGAAGAAAAATTTGCTAAAATATCGCGTCGCCATTTTTTCCACCACTGTTCCTTTTTGCATTAAGTAATCATGTCTTTAAAATTTCAAAGTCATTTTAAGAAACCATCTGACCTCAGAGATAAAAACTAAAAACAAAGTTTTATTATTTTTGTTCCCTACTTTCGCGTATGTGTTAATTTTTGTGTGTGTAGACTTGACTGTCGATGAAATACTAAATATGTACAAAATCTACATACATATGTACATAAAATTCAAATAATTAATTTTGATAACTTTTAAGTTAACATTATAGTTTTATTAATGCACGAATAATAATTACATCATATATTTTCCATTTAAGGCTACACCTTAACATATCAGAAAACATATCAGGCTTTCTAAAAGCAACAAACCAGAAAATAAAATCAATTAAAGTGAACATACTAGCTAAGACAAAAAAAGATAAAACTTAAAAAGTTAAGTTTCCGAGAGGAAATAACTAAACATATCACCCATTTTGAGCTTTATCTATGAAATATTTCAATTATAAACCTTAAATGGAAAATTGTAAAAGCTGCATTTAACTAACGCTTTTGTGAGTGAAAAAGTCGAAAACCCATTTAAAACTTTATTCAACTAAAAAGTAGTGCTACTAAACAACGAAAAACGCCACATCGTTTTGAAGTACGGAGCAAAAAATTGTGAGTAAAAGCAAATATTTTTATTAACAGTTGCTTACAGAATGATACTAAAAAAATGTTAAAGCTAAATTTAAAAAATATCAACCATTACATACAGGTCTATTCTGGTTGCAACCAAACATTTGGTAAACCGGCAAATTTTGTTACCAAACACTGACATCTTTTCTTGTAACCGCAATTCTACGAACCTTGGGAGCGTATTAATTTATTCAGCAATTAACTATGAAGTTTTGTATAAATTTGGGTGTTGCATATTTCACGGGGAAATATTTTGTTACCTATTTATGAGATGGTAGGCATAGGGTAACACTGCGCTGTGCGGAGCAATTGCACTAACACCGTAGTCGGAGTTGCCACGCCATCACTAATATATGAAAAGCGCTAGCGCCATTAACACCAAAAAAACACATGACACACACAATTCGCCTTAGTTCTTTCAAAAATTACACGTATTTTGTTTTTGCTTTTGAGTGGTGAGATCGTCAGAAACTTATGTATTTTGGCATACCTAAAGATTTTACTCAAGAATGATGAGAATATCGTGGCATTTACTACGTTCCTAGGAATTAACTTCGGTTGGCGTTGCTCAGCGCCGACACTTAAAACATGATACCACTGTGTGGTGTGTTGCACTATATGACGATTGGCACTGTGGTGACACTCAGATGGCACCGTGTTCAAATCAGTACACCGCGCTATTGCGCTGAGCTAGTGCGCTGACACCACAGGTGGCTCCGGCGTTATTAAGCTAGCGCCATAAAAATTGCGCTATTAACCATGGCGATGAGATGGTAACGAAATTTACCGGTTACAAGAGTGCACAGAATGCGAAAAAGGTTTAAAAATACCGGTAACAAATATGTACCAGTAACCAAAATTTTTTTTTTGTTACAAACGCAGAATATGCCTGTTAATAACTACGACACCAATCCTTTGCCACTTTACCAGTCTGTTTTGGATCGTGCTCTTTCTGCATGATGCATTTAAGAGCAATTCCTATTTCAGTGGCATTGGTTTGTAAATTATTGACATTCAGATATTTGTCGATAACCTTTTGTATTAGACGTTTCTACTAACACGTTGATAGATGATCCGCCATGTTTCGGTGTTTTCCTTGCATACCTTGGACCATATTCCATGTTAGGTGGACGTCTTAAATATTCTTTTGAGCATTTTCCACCACAGAGAATAATTTTGCCCTCATCGGTCCATAAAAGGTTTCTGCACTTTTGGAGTGGCTATAACACGTGATCGTTTGCAAATTTTAGTATTTTATTAATGTGTCTCGTAAATATCTAATGATGGAGTGGCCGCTGCTGATGAATTGGCTCTGCTACACGGTGGGCAGGAAGCAAAGATAGGTTGCATAAAAATGTCGACAAAAACTGAAAGCAGGGTTGTATTTGTTGATATTTGTAGGTTAAGAATCCCTTTGAATTGAAATCCTAGCTGCTCCTGTTTTAAAGATATCAACATTTTACATAGTTATGATAGGACCGACTTTTGCGAAAGAGAAAAACATCCTTGTGCATTAAATATTCAACAATGTATGTGTGAGTAAATGTGTGTATATATATTATGTGAAAATATAAGTTTATGTAAGTTTTTAGCCGGTTTCAATCGTTTCCAAGGCGCACCACGTAGAGGCAACTTACTTTGCACCTCTTTGTTCTTTTTTTGGTTTTATTTTTTTATATTTTTTTCTTGCTTTATTTTTTTATATTTGTTTTTTGTTTCCTTTTATTTTTTTTGGTGGCTTACCATATAATATAGTCACACATTTTAGTATTTAAATATTTTATTATTTAGTTAAGTTTTTATATATGCTGGAATGAAAATGTCATTACAGTTTTCTTCAGGCGACTCACAAAAGTTGGTTTATCAATCATATTTATTTTGAATCTATCCCAGAATTTAATGAATTCCCTATGAACTGACTTCCCGGCCTGCTCGGACCATAATCCTAAACCATCGTTATTCAAGAATGAAATAGATTGCTTTAAATGTTTAAGGATAAAATGGATTTTGACAGTTTGAGAAATTCCAGTACTTTTCAAAGCTGTGCGGAGTTCGTTAAGATTTTTATCAAAATTACTAAGATCCGCTTGTTTTGCGGAAAACCATGTATTCACGATTTTGCTCATGGCTTTGAACGAGGCAATATATTTGGTATTGTTTTTACTGAGAGTTTCTTCCATACAAACTATGTTCGACATTTTTTTGTATGTGGAAGACACTGTCAGCAAAAAATAAATAATTGCAAAAAATCAACGAAATTTTCTGGTAACTTCAGACTTGCACTTTACTAATTGGCTCAAAAGCTACATTTTAAACATTTTTCTAAAAGATCTGATTAGAAATTGTGATCAGATGAAAGTGTCTCCGAGCCAATAATTTTGTACGGCACGGTACTTATAAGTAATCTAGGTTTCACGAAAAAAAAAAAAAAAAATACAAGGTAACATTAAAATATCAGTCATTTGTTTCGTTGCTGTGAGCTTGTTTCAAAACTTCTGGCTTTTGCTATAATTGTAAAACTCTGTGCATGTCATTTTAACGTATTTAGGTACATACTTATATTAATCATCAACTATTGCTTATGCAAAACGTGCTACATTTAAAAAAAAAATCGCATATGAAAGAGCACCAACCCAACTCGTAATAATTTAAGTATACAAATTTTAGTATTTAGTATAGAAATATTCAATTGAAATACGCCAATATTAAAATGAAGCGCTTTGCACTTAACGGATGCTTTTTCATAATTAAGTTGAAAAAAAAATTTATTTAAATTCCATGCTGTCTGTAATGGGATTTGAACCCTGACGCTCTGGAAATTAGCAAATTGTGGCAAGCATCTTCGTGCACTCAGCTACAGCCAGACATGTAAATGTGCATTCAAATGTTCAGTTTGATTCAACACCACGTGTGCGTGGTATGAAAGTATTGTTTTTAAGTACGAACATTTCAAAACGATAATCAAATAAAAAATATTCATGTTTACTATGCGTTATTTCCCCCAGTAAATTCATAAAATTTTTCTTAATATTACAACGCGTTTTTTCTCTCAGCGTAGTCATTTTTAAGCAAAATTTGTGCAATCAAATCGAAAACCGGGACACTTAAATGAAACCCGGGACATTTTAAGGTTGGACCGGGACACCGGGACAAATAGTCTAAAACCGGGACATGTCCGGGAAAACCGGGACGTCTGGCAGCCCTACACACAAAGCGCATACTTTCATGCGATTTTCTTTATGATCGCATTTGTGTTCTGGATGTACAATAGTCATTATTTCCTGACAGAAGAGTACATAAATACCAAAATAAATCTCATACAAGCTTTGAATTTATTTACTTATTATGAGGAGTACCGTTGGCCTAAGTTAGAGCATTTTTATTTCTTGCACAAGCGCAGTGCGACTTGCCTGCGCTACTTGCTTATAGCAACAAACCTTTAATAAAAAATTACTACCGTATTATATAGCATACAATATTGTATACATACATACATATATTGCGATATTGAAAGTGTTTGTAATGAGAAAGTTCACGCTACAGAAAAAGGTAATTGTGGTGTTTTATTTAAGTTGTATACCGGTAGCGCCCAATAAATCTCGATCAATTATTCTTTCGGTAGGAAAAAATGAAAATGTTTCACATTGATTTGATCCGTTTTAGTGAGTTAAAAAAGGGGAACAGATTTGTATGAGATTTCTTTTCGTATAAATATGCTCTAATTATCGAGAAGTACGCCTTCCTCTTTTGCAAATATATCCTATCAGAAGTATATAAAATGTGGATATCTTTAAAACAGGAGCAGCTAGGATTTCAATTTAAGCGGATTCTTAACCTTAAGATATCAACAAATACAACCCTGCTTTCAGATTTTGTCGACATTTTTATGCAACCTATCTTCGCTTCCTGCCCACCGTGGCTAGTCCTTAATATGATTTTCACAATTAACACTTAAACAACACAAAACTTATGTGTCATATGTTTTTATTTCCAGTAAGCCAGAAATATGGAATAAAGTCGACTTAACAAAAGTTGAATGTAGGTGATCTTAGAGCTCTAAATATTAAAATATATACATATTTTGACACATATGTACATATGTATATTGGGCACCGAATTTATTTTGAAGAGTTAAGTACCGAGTATTGGAAACTGATAATCCAGAACATCACTACATTTGTATGTAATGATAACACAAAAATTATCTTAATATGTACAACATACTTAACGCTATATAAAGTTATTAAAAAATGGGATTGAAGCAAAAGGGTTAATCCAGAACTAGTAACTGTATTAGTGTGAATGACCCAATCATCA
Organism: Rhagoletis zephyria; assembly: GCF_001687245.7. Taxonomy (NCBI): domain Eukaryota; kingdom Metazoa; phylum Arthropoda; class Insecta; order Diptera; family Tephritidae; genus Rhagoletis; species Rhagoletis zephyria. The sequence goes on along the minus strand of NW_016158333.1, from coordinate 38,736 downwards.
TTACCTTGAATATTTTAGCTAATTAAAAGATTACAAAAAACGAGCGATGCATCAACTTTGTTTCTGATGCGCTGACTACTCTAGCGATGCGTTTTGATAACTCTTCGGATGCGTTTTGGAAAAGTATACATTCAGGCAAATTCCGCGTTGCGGAATATTATACTTTGTACTGATGCAAAGCAATGGACGTTTTGAAAGTCAGCCTACCCTGTAGGGAAACCCCGAACTGGTGAACCAAATTTGTAGTTCCGTACTAGATCTATATCGCCAAAAGCGAACCAGCCCGATAGTAACTAGATCGCCACCAGTTCAAAAGCAGCGATATGCGGTACTTTAAAAAAAAAAAAACAATTTTAGAAATCTATATCTAAAATGACGAATTTAGAACTGGTTCAAAACTATAGAAAAAGGGATGCAGAACGAACTCTGGCGAATTTTTAACTAGTTCGAAACTACTGAAAAAGGGATGCAGCGGGGGGCTTGTTTACTTTAAATAGATTTTTGCTTGGCGGGTTTTTCGTTCAAATACGCTTTCAGTCTGCACGTCGCAGATGTTTTTTTATAGTTTGGTAATACAAAACTAAAATTTGTGTTAACATCTTAACATTTTGGGACCTTCTGGAATATAACCAATAACAGTCAGCACCTCTGCAAATTCAACTACAGCCAAAGGTATGTAAACGTGTTTTTAAATGCAAAATTTAATTTACATTCATTCAAACAAATTTGATTTCAGAGTGAAAATACATTTCTCTGCAAATAATTAAAAATTGCTACCATGGTAGCCCAAAAAGAAAACATCTTGTTACTTTTTTTGTTTACAACTGGTTCGGAACTATAGAAATTGGGGTTCAAAGCGAACTAGATCTGGTTCGGAACTTTAGAAAAGGTAATGCAGCGGGGGATAATANCAACTGGTTCGGAACTATAGAAATTGGGGTTCAAAGCGAACTAGATCTGGTTCGGAACTTTAGAAAAGGTAATGCAGCGGGGGACAATATCCAATTCCTATGACATCGCCGTGTTAAATTCGCCAGTTGGTTGCATGCAAAAGAGATTTATCGCGAACTAGTAGTGGTTCTAAATGTACTAGAAGCGCACCAGTTCAAAACTAGAGATTTTCCCCACAGGGCTACTATGTGTTCAGCACAAAAGTTTCATTTAGTAGTTTGCCGAAGAGTGTTGCCAGAACTTTTTGGACGAACCGGCTAAATTGGCAAGTAAAACCGGCTAAAAACGGCTAAAATGTTTCAACTAAGTTTCACATGTTTTATTTAAATAAATCACAAGTAAAAAGACTATTTCTTGGAGAGAAGTTACAAATTCGAGCCGGAAAAAATTTTGCCAGCAAGAATTTGCAATTAGGAAAAACATATGATTGTGGCGCATGGTTGGATTTTTTGTCGACGATAATTTGAATAAACAAGCTCGTTAAATTTAAAAATTTACAAACTGGAGCGATTTTAAAATGAAAAATGTGAGTTAATACTTGTTTACTTAATTAATTTAGTTAATTCCAATGATTTGAAAGGTACTCGGCAAAAAAAAACTGTATTCTAATCGGGATGCAATCTCAAACAGAGTCGATATAGTAAACCCGACAAAGAAATTGAAACGTATGTTGAAGAAAGTCGGACTGACAAAATTCTATATAAATGCAGAAAAAATTGCAAATTTGCTTTCGTACAGAAAATTTCAAGTTTCTCTACATGAGAGAAAATTTGGAAGCATTTTTTCTTACTATCTGATATTTAGAGTGATAATTCTCGCTGGATTTTCGACGAACAAACCTATTGTCTTCCCTACAAGGCCTATTCAGACTAACCGATTCTCAATACACTCAGATAGAAACCAATACCCAATGGGAGTGAAAGTGAAAGTGAAAGGAGCAAGTACGGAGCAGTACAAAAGCAAAGTAAAAAATAAATTTTTAAATTTCCAACAATGCTCAGAATCATTTTCAGTAGTTACATAAAATATTTTCTTTTAAAAAAAAGTTAATTTATGTGCAAACATGTATGTATGTATGTATTTTCGTATGTATACCACATAGAAAAGAAAAAAAAACATGTTTATAATTACACTTGATAAAACCATCAAATGGTTTACAAAAACGCCATTCTTTTATTGTTTGCAAGTAGACTACTCATTTGTGCAATACTAAAAAATTCAACCAACTTTCTTACAAATTTCGAACTTTTTGAAAATTCTAAGAAATCAATCGAAATTTTTAGCCATTTGAAACTTGTGCTTTATTCTACTAGAAATCAATTGGCTATAAAACTGCAAACTCAGATATTAATTAATAAACTCGAAATTTTAACGAAAATTTGTTGAGTTTCTTTTTAAATTGCATAAATTAAGGCAGTGTCACTCGATTGGTACATTTGTACAGATTTGTAAATTTTTATACTGGGCTATTGTTAAAAAAAATGGGACAATTTGTTTTGTAGTCAAAAGATTGGTACAATACAGTGATGTTCTATTGAAAAATTTCAATAAATCGATTTTCGTGATTGGGATAAACAAATATATTTTGTGTGTTCACACAATTGGGATACGATTTGCAGCAAATTTTTGGCAAATACCCAATCGTGTGACACTGCCTTTAAACTTGTATTTATAAAGATGTTGGTAAAGAACGAACTACAAAAAACTAACCGAAATTAAATAACAACAAAAATGGTATTTTAAAACCTGTCAAAATTTGGTGCGGCATAACTTTTTCGACTACTAATTTTATTTTTATCAGTATTTTTCTTGTAATTAAAATATGTTCAAATAAAAGTGAAACTAAAAAAAAATTTTGCCAGAACAATTCACATTTAGCCTGTTCCAGTACTCCAGGATTTAGACAAAAATAGTCCGGAGTAGCCATGGTGTGGAATACCAACCGTTTAGCAAAAAAAAAAAAAAAAATGTTCTCATTAGAACTTTACATTCTAATTTCAGCCATGCCAAGATTATTTGGCACAAATAAAAATCAAGGCCAATAAAATAGGTTAAAGTTTAACAATGTTGTTTTTTTTATTTAATATTTATATTGAGCTTTGTACCACGATTGTTTATTAGGAAAAATTGAAAAATCAACAAAGTCTAAGCGGTAGAAGTTATAGCACTATTTCGGAGATCACCACATCTCCTCATCAGACTTCTTTTTTCTAGACTTCAGCAGGGATCGAACCTGCGAATTCGATGTTCAAAGTCAGAAGCGTTAACCACTGAGCTATGTACATCCCGTAAACTCTTGTTGCTAATTCATTTTCCTTATTCAACCAACTACTATCAAGTGCAGCTGATTTGCCGCTATTTAAACTCGACAGCGTGGTTGTTGTTGTCAATTCTATACATCCATTTGCTTATTTGCTTTTTTGTATAGTTTCAGGCAGGCTCTTCCTAAACTATGTATTTGTCAATGTTATTGTGGCTTGTTAACATTTTATTTTTAATATTTATATTGAGCTTTGTACCACGATTGTTTATTATATTTACATACAATATCTCGGAAACTATTTGACCGATCACAAAAGTATTGATGCTAATTGAAAGATAATTTAAACATCTTTTACGCGACGTATATAGTATAAGGAGAAGCTCGGCCAAACACTAACATATGTGGAAGCGCCAATCTATTATTATTATTATTATTATTATTATTATTATATAGTATAACACTTTTTGAAACAAACTTTAAATAAACGCCTTTAAAAAATATATATGTCTATTTTTTTGTTTATTAGGTATATCTGGCTTAAAAATATAAAAAAAAGGGGAAAATTATGTGCCAGGTGAAAGACCCCCTAATAACCTTTACTACATCATTAGTTTTTTAATACGTTACGTTGTTCAGAAGATATTAATATATAAATACTTCAATAAAAAGAACTTTAACCATTGATATCCTCTTTATTTTTTAATTTCATGGTTGAAATCAGCAGAAAAAATTCTATTAAGCCACATTTTTGGTTTTTGCATAGCTAGAATGTTGATATTCTACACTTATTTATGTGCACGGAACAACCTCGCACTATTTCTTATAAAATCCTGCAGTACGGGAACAGTCGGCAAGTTGGTTGCATAATCAAAGACACAAACCGAGCTCGGAAGCTCGGGTTGCATTCGCTCTAACTCCAAATAAAAGTGGTGTTCGAGGCGACTTAAACGAAAATTATTTGTATGGCGAGGTAAAGAAATCACACGAAAGGGAGTCCCCTTGTCTGAAACCTAGTTTGGTATCAAACACCTCGGATAGGTCCTTCCCTATTCTGCCGGAGCTGGTGGTGTTGCTCAACGTCATTTTACACAGCCGTATTAGTTTCGCGGGGATACCAAATTCAGACATCGCGGCATAAAGGCAACTTCTCTTCGTGCTGTCAAAAGCGACTTTGAAATCGACAAATAGAGGGGGGTGTCGATCCTATTCTCGCGGGTCTTTTCCAAGATTTGGCGTATTGTGAATAACTGATCTATGGTGGATTTTACAGGCATAACGCCACACTGATAAGGTCCAATCAGCTCTTTACGGTGGGCTTCAGTCTTTCGCACAATACACTCGATNACGGAGCTGGTGGTATTGCTCAACGTCATTTTACACAGCCGTATTAGTTTCGCGGGGATACCAAATTCAGACATCGCGGCATAAAGGCAACTTCTCTTCGTGCTGTCAAAAGCGACTTTGAAATCGACAAATAGAGGGGGGTGTCGATCCTATTCTCGCGGGTCTTTTCCAAGATTTGGCGTATTGTGAATAACTGATCTATGGTGGATTTTACAGGCATAACGCCACACTGATAAGGTCCAATCAGCTCTTTACGGTGGGCTTCAGTCTTTCGCACAATACACTCGATAAGACCTTATAACCTATGCTTAGAAGGCTGATTCCGCGGTAGTTGGCGTGTATGGCGGGGTCGCCTTTCTTGTGGATTGGACAGAGCACACTTAAATTCCAGTCGTCGAGCATGCGTTCATCTGACCATATTCTGCATACGAGCTGATGCATGCACCTCATCAACTCCTCGCCACCGTACTTGAATAGCTCGGCTGGCAGGCTGTCAGCTCCAACAGCTTTGTTTTTTTCAGCCGCGTCATCGCTATTCGTACCTCGTCATAGTCAGGCGGTGGGACAGCTGATCCATTATCATCGACTGGAGTCTTGGGTTCGTCTTCTTCACTACTTTCAGCGCTGCTGCCATTCAGTAGGTTGTAAAAGTGTTCCCTCCACAATTTAAGTATATTCTGGACATCGGTCACTAGGTCGCCATTGTTGTTCTTACAGGAGTTCGCCCCGGTCTTGAAACCTTCCGTAAGTCGCCTAACCCTCTGGTAGAATTTTCGGGCGTTCTTCCTGTCGGCCAGCATCTCAAGCTCTTCGCACTCACGTATTTCGGCCTCTCTCTTCTTATTGCGGCAAATACGTCTCGCTTCCTTCTTCAGTTCCCTATAACGGTCCCACATGGCTCGCGTTGCGCCCGATCGCAGCGTGGCCCTGTAGGCGGCATCTTTTTTCTCTGCGGCTTCTTGACATTCCTCATCGTACCAGTTGTTCTTTCGGGCTCGCTGAAATCCAACTACTTCTTCGGCGGCGGTACTTAATGATCGGGAAATGTGGCTCCACTGCTCGCGTATAANACACAGCCGTATTAGTTTCGCGGGGATACCAAATTCAGACATCGCGGCATAAAGGCAACTTCTCTTCGTGCTGTCAAAAGCGACTTTGAAATCGACAAATAGAGGTGTGTGTCGATCCTATTCTCGCGGGTCTTTTCCAAGATTTGGCGTATTGTGAATAACTGATCTATGGTGGATTTTACAGGCATAACGCCACACTGATAAGGTCCAATCAGCTCTTTACGGTGGGCTTCAGTCTTTCGCACAATACACTCGATAAGACCTTATAACCTATGCTTAGAAGGCTGATTCCGCGGTAGTTGGCGTGTATGGCGGGGTCGCCTTTCTTGTGGATTGGACAGAGCACACTTAAATTCCAGTCGTCGAGCATGCGTTCATCTGACCATATTCTGCATACGAGCTGATGCATGCACCTCATCAACTCCTCGCCACCGTACTTGAATAGCTCGGCTGGCAGGCTGTCAGCTCCAACAGCTTTGTTTTTTTCAGCCGCGTCATCGCTATTCGTACCTCGTCATAGTCAGGCGGTGGGACAGCTGATCCATTATCATCGACTGGAGTNACTCCTCGCCACCGTACTTGAATAGCTCGGCTGGCAGGCTGTCAGCTCCAACAGCTTTGTTTTTTTCAGCCGCGTCATCGCTATTCGTACCTCGTCATAGTCAGGCGGTGGGACAGCTGATCCATTATCATCGACTGGAGTCTTGGGTTCGTCTTCTTCACTACTTTCAGCGCTGCTGCCATTCAGTAGGTTGTAAAAGTATTCCCTCCACAACTTAAGTATATTTTGGACATCGGTCACTAGGTCGCCATTGTTGTTCTTACAGGAGTTCGCCCCGGTCTTGAAACCTTCCGTAAGTCGCCTAAACCTCTTGTAGAATTTACGGGCGTTCTTCCTGTCGGCCAGCATCTCAAGCTCTGCGCACTCACGTATTTCGGCCACCCTCTTCTTATTGCGGCAAATACGTCTCGCTTCCTTCTTCAGTTCCCTATAAGGGTCCCACATGGCTCGCGTGGTGCCCGATCGCCGCGTAGCCCTATAGGCGGCGTCTTTTTTCTCTGCGGCTTCTTGACATTCCTCATCGTACCAGTTGTTCTTTCGGGCTCGCTGAAATCCAACTACTTCTTCGGCGGCGGTACTTAATGATCGGGAAATGGGGCTCCACTGCTCGCGTATAACGGATTGTTGAAGAGTGCTCTCAGAGAGCAGGCGTGTGAGTCGAGTGGCGAATAAATTGGCCGTCTGTTGTGATTGCAGCTTTTCGGCATTAAGATTTCCTTGCATTGTTGGGCGCACATTTTTTGCTGCACAGAGGCGGATGCGTATCTTGGCTACAATAAGATAGTAGTCCGAGTCGATGTTTGGTTCTCGGAGTGTTCGTACGTCATGCCTTCCGTCTGTCACAACACGATCGATTTGGTTTCTCGTTTTTCGATCTGGAGACAGCCATATAGCTTGGTGGGTGTTCTTATGCCGGAACCTAGTACTACATATTACCATGTTTAGGGACCGGCAAAGTCGATCAGCCTCAGTCCGTTATCGGACGTTTCGTCGTGGAGGCTGAATTTTCCGACAGTGGCGCCAAAGATCCCTTCCTTGCCCACCTTGGCATTAAAATCGCCAAGCACGATTTTGACATCGTTTCGGGGGCTCCGTCGGGGCATGGGCGCAGATGAGCGAGATGTTGAAGAATCTAGCTTTGATGCTGATTGCGGCTAGACGTTCGTCCACCGGGGTGAATGCCAGTACTCGGCGACGGAGTCTCTCTACTGCCACGAATCCAACACCGAATTTGCGCTCCTTTACTAGGCAACTGTAGTAGACGTCGCAAAGCTTCGCGCTTATTTTTCCTTGCCCCGTCCATCGCATTTCTTGGATGGCGGTGATGTCAGCCTTTGTCTTCCCGAGGACATCAACCAGCCGGGCAGAGGCACCTTCCCCATTAAGGGTCCGGATATTCCAGGTGCATACCCTTAAATCATAGTCCTTTATACGTTTGCCGTGGTCGTCATCAGAAAAAGGGGGTCTCATCCGAGGCTTTTTAGATTTTTTAATTGGGCGGGGTTTAACGTGGCGGGACCCAAACCCAGCGCACGCGAAGCTTTACGCCTTCTCACTTTAGCTCGGGTGTTTGGTTGCTACCCAGAGGATATGTGGATATAAATATCCGGACGATGTGAGCTGCGATTCGAACCGTACGCATAAGAATCGTTTCTGGCCACTCCCAGGTGAATGGCAGTCAAAAGTTTTCCACTTCTGCGCACGGAGCCATCCTCCAATCTGATGTTGGAGAAGATAATAAGAGCTGCAGAACTGAACCGCTCAAGAACAATTTACTACAAGAGCATGCAATTGCTGGCTTATGCCGATGACATCGACATCATCGGTAACAAAAACCGCGAAGTCTGTTCTACCTTTTCCAAGTTGGATAAGAAAGCAAAGCGAAAGGGTCTGACACTTTGACCACGATTTTCTCAAAATCTGTACGTGATGGAATCTTTATAATTACGGATTCGTAATCAGCTCAAAAAAGTCTATCAAAAACAGATTTAACATTTGCCTCACCAAAATCAGTGTTGCCCTGTGTAATACGTTATTCGGTTAGGTGTACATGCGAAATAAATAATGCAAAGGAAAATTCGGAATTTGTGTCATTAAAAGGGTAGATTTTGCCCATCAGAATCGCAAGATGGGGAAAGCACATTCACATTCACTACATTAAAGCACCAATGAAGCATATTCCAATCGGTGTTAAACGAAAACGAAAAGCAAAAGCTACAACTTAAAGTTAAAGAGACAAAAATTAACAAAATGATGATATCATACCCGAAAGCAAATACAAGTAGCACAAAGTATAGTGAAGGACAATGGTAAACCATCATAATTCCAACTGTGTTGTTTACATTACCAAGTAAATGCCATTCAAAGAAGGAAAAACACCAGACCAGCAGAACCAACCCAAAATTAAAACAACGATTTATAGCAGCGAAACACCTTCACCTACTTTGTGTTTAATGTTTGCACTAGGTTTGAATTTTAGCAGAGAAGTTCGTTGGTGCCAAGATTTTTTCAAAGAAAATTTATCTCTTCTTTTTATGTCGTTTTCGTCGAATTAAAGCGACAAACCACAATTGGCCGCGATTTTTCACTTGGGGTTGTTGGTCAGGTAATAGGCCTTGATTTATTTAAAATGTTTGCAGTAATATACATATATGTTTATTCTTGTGTGTATGCAAGTATATTTAGGTAAGATTGTGGATGAGAATCCTGCAAATATTCGAAGTAGAGGTGGGCAAAACACGTGATTCTCTAAGTGACACGTCGTGTCACGCTTTTTCACGCCTGAGCGTGAGTGGTTTTTAGAGAAAAATCATGCCACTCCCGTGATCGTGCGTGACTGAAGCTTTGGCTGGCGTGAGCGTGTGTGAGTTAGATTTTCCGTCAATCACGTAATTTTAACATATCGAGCCCTAACCACTAAAAAGATGTAAGTGAAATTTTTTTCAAAATTTTCTTCTTTAATCAGAAATGTTCCCAGAACATCTAGATGCATTTCTGCATCAAAATTAAAAATTTGAAAAAATGTTGCTTACATCTTTTAGGCGTTTAGGGCTCGTATAATGTAAGTATACTAGAGCTGGAAAACTATCTATGGCACTATCTATAGTATCGATGGTTTTTGACTATCGAAAACATAGATGGTTTTGTAAGCACTATCGATAGTTTTCACTCATACATACCAGGGTTGTTGCGAATATTCGCATTCGCATTCGCAACCGCGGAGCTTCCGCATTAATTATAACATTCGCATTCGCATTTTTATTTTAATTTTGTGATAATTGTCAAAATTTGCATGTAGCGAAATAAAAATAAAATGGAATGTGAAAAAGTTGACAGCCAAGTACACAAATCAAATAAGAATCAATTCAAGGCGAATTTAATATCTATTGAGGAGTGGGACTTGGAACGCAATATGTATATCGTTAATATAGTATGAAAAGGGCGTAACTCACCTCATCGCTGAAATGCAAAAAGCCGTAACTAACTTAAAATCCCAAATTCACTTTTTGATAGATTATGATGCATTTCATCGAATCAAAAGTCCCCACATCGTTTTATGCAATAACAAGGTTTAAGTTAGTTGTGGCTTTTTTGCATTTCAGCCACAATGTGAAATGCGCCCTATCCATACTATATTAACGATATGTTGAAAATTTGCGTACATTTGCCTCAAAATATCAAAGCACAATTGAGCACATGAAATGAAAAAACAAAACGGATTTGATACGGTACTGACAGCGGTGAGTAAGTAATTGTGACTGCCAGCAATTAGTAAAAGTCGATCTCAGCTAATAAAAAAAACTAATTAGAAGGTATTCATTACAGGGGAACCATTTCAATAAGTCTCCCGGGAACTAAGCAGATCTGAGACCTTCATCCGCGATTCCAATAATTTAAATTATTATAAAAAACGGGGTTCCTTTTTAACAAAATATCAAGATTTTAAACTAATTCGCCTGGCAGCCACGACTTTCAAACAGAATTTTCTTCGAAATTTTCATTCCCAGAAAATCATATTTTATTTGCCATATCCACCTATTTACAACCCCGTTATAAGCACGCATTTTTCAAACCAGTCCCAGAAGAAACTACTAAATATGAATTACAAAAACTAAAATTGCAAATCGCTGATGACGTCCAAATTGTGAAACAACCGAAAGAATGAGAATGAAGAATTCTATGGAAAATAACGGTGTTTAAACAACGATCTTTTCATGATGCTAGATTGTGAAGATGAAAGGCAGGAGGATACATCCGACATTTGCAGCCCGGGTGCAATTCTCAGAAAGGAGTTGTTGCACTGCCAAAAAAGTCTTCTCAACCGGTGCAGCGTCAATCGAGGAGAATTTACAATTTTGTCAAGTTTCAAGTTTTTCAAGTTTTCGCCTTGAGCGAGTAGTTATTTAGTGGCGCAGGTCTCATTTACGACACTTTAAGAAACAGGCGGTAACCCACTTCAAATTTTTAAATTCAAGTACTAAATTAAAAGAAAAGAACACTATTAAAAATTACTACCTTTTTAATTTTTTATTTATCTAAATCAACTAATTTATCCACCTAAATTATTTCTTAAAAATACTTGACATCCGCATTCGCATTCGCATCCGCGGATCCCTAATACGTACATTATTCAGTAACATATATATTTCACCATCGATCCACCATCTTAATTTAGAGTATCTGGCTTCAAATATGGGCTTTAATACCACTGAGAGTTTGTAAGATCTACTCCTCTACAAGATTTTTACTTATTCAAAACATAATGGCAACGTATTGAAATATATACCAAACCTCCCAAATAAGAGAAAATAATACAAATTTTACTGAACAATTTCGGTAAAATATTGCCGCGAAGCGTAAAACAAATAAAATTGTGCAATAGAAATAAAATCCAATATCAACAAATAAAATTATCTTTAAAACTTGTTTTAAAATAATCGCATATAAATATTTTCTATGAAAATTTCAACATAATGGTACCTACTTAGATTTACTTAAAAAAATCAGAAAACAAAAGTTGTGGCGATGTTTTAAAATTTTGGGAGAAAGCTAAAGATTTTCCATTTCTTAGAAGCTTTCCTCCCATACCCATTAATATCGGAATAAAAAGTCTGGATGTCCCAAATATCGGTACAAAAATCCAAAAAATTTCTCTGAATATTAATCCCATGTGTATTTCTGCCATGAAAAACAGATTCTATAAATGGTTAAATAAATAATTGGGTATTATTATTGTAAGTCTTCTTAAGAGAACCAGAGTTTTCCGACCGAAAAATATTGATTTTCAAAAATTCTATACCATTTCTACGAAAAGTGTTTTTTTCCCATACAAAAATACATGGAAAACTTTAAGCGCTTTGAGCGACCTCTAAATATTTTTTGATTTTAAAAGAAAAGAATAGGGGTACACTCTTTTTCTGTATAGAACAATCCTAGGGGGTGAGAGCATTACAATTCCGACTTTTTGGACCACCCTAATGTACATGCAGGTATATCAAGAGCACCTGTTTTCCACTTATGTTCATTTATTTATTTTTAAGAATTTTCATTATCCATATAAACCCAAATTTAAAACTTTGTAGTAAACTAAAAAATCTAAAAATGTTCATCCAAATGTCAAAATTATTTTCGCAGAATTTTTTGAGTATATAGATTTAAAGCCCTTTCAAGTTTATTGCAATAATGTGCAAGTTTCAAGTGGCTAAAAATTTGTGTTGTTGCGGTTTTCTTCCATATAAAAATAAATTGTGTTTATTCGTTATATGGTAGCGAATGCGACAAAAAGAATCAAAGGTTTTAAGGCTCTTGAATGTTTGCACATTATCACACTAAAATTGAATCGGCTATAAAGCTTCATACTCAAAAAATTTTAACACTTCTGAGTAAATAAATTTGAAATTTTAATGAAAATTAGTTGATTTTTTTTAGATTTCTACAAAATTTTAAGCGTGGGTTTACGTGGTTTTTTTTACATGATAAAAAAAATAGGAAAGTAAAACCGTTGAGAGGAATTTTTCAAATTCTTGACGTTTACAAGCAATTTAATTTTAAAACTTTACACACAAACTCACACACACATTCTCATTTTCAATCTCAAACAAAAACAACTTCGAACAATTTCTTTTTTTTACTCTCAATTTTACATGATTTTAAAATGTTAGCAAACTTCAAAAAAAAATCATGGCCGACGAATTGAGAGAACGGTTTTACCTTACTATATTTTTATCGTGGTTTTTTAAATGAACTTTGAAAATACTGAAAACAAGATTTCAATGGTTAACCATAAAACAATATGAACTGCATAAAGCTTAAAGGGAAAAATGCCTTAAAAAAAAAGAAAAGTAGACGATCTCCAGCAAATGTGATCACTAAACGCTATATACCGTCTGAATTTCATGAATTTTATAATAGAATTATAGAAATATAAAATAAGCACTTGAATTTCCAATATAAATTATGCTTTTATGATTTAGTTTAAACCCTAAATGTGTTACTCTTCCTCGCGAATAGTGAAATGTGCTACTCTTCGTAGGGACCGACGATAGGTACAAGTATACCTATGGTCAAAATAATAGCAGTGCGACGTTTGACTATTAGTTGGATTAATGTTCATACATTTTTTATAAAAGTGAAGCTAGTTATATAACAAAAACCATATAAATCCTAATTTAAAACTTTGTACGAAAATTAGAAAGAATCTCCACATTTAAACAAAATTACACCAAAGTATAAATTTTTTTTATCAGAACTACAAAAATCCGAGTATGTAGTTTTTTGTTTTCCATTTTTGCTGGCGTTGATAAGCATTTTTTCCATACAAAAACATTTCAATCATTCTTTATATGGGCGAAATTACAACCATACCATACCGGTTGTATTTTTAGACAAAAATGTGTATTACAAAACGGGAAAAATGCTATAGGGGTTTTTCATTTTGAACCGAATCGAACCATTTTTTGGAGGGGTTTTCGGTTCGGTTTTGGGATTTCAAAATAAAAACGGCACAGCTCGTGGTTCGGTTCGAAGTCCGAAAAAAGCGACGGTTTGGTTCAAAACCGGTTTGCAGCCTTGGTAAAAATCGTATTTATGGTCCGTTTTGCTTTAAATTTGGCACGTAGGTAGCTTTTTTCCTACATTAGCGTAAAGTATCCTTTTTTCCGGTAAATTTCATTAATATACAAAGGAGATTGCTACTAGTTCTGAAACATTTAGCTTGTGAAAAATTTCGGCCTCAACAAAGACGCATTTAAAAGCGTTTTCATAATTATGGAGGAAGAGCTTGGGCGAAGTGTAAAATCATCATCGGTATACTCTAAAAAATGTTTGTTTACATTTGCGGATATTACGATAGGTAACCTATCTTAATGAATGCAAATTTACACACCGGGTTAATTAAATTAAACACTGCTTGCTTACTTCTACTTATCATATGTGTGTTGTAGAACAAATTTCAAATTTGTTTTTTGAGTTTTAAACATTTATTGTTCACAATTTCACAGTTTACACATAAAATGTTTAAAATTTTCTCTAAAAAATTATCGTTTAAATTTACGCATATAAAGAGAGGTAACCAGTTTCCTCTCCTAGTGTGTGTAAAATTAAACACTGTCTGTTTACTTTTACATATCAAATTTGTCACGTAGCGCACACAAGGGGTGGGTTTTGGGGTTAAATTTATTATGATTTAAGAAATTTTGATAGAAGAAAATTTCTTTTCCATTTCTTGTGCATCATTTTGTAAGAAATTCCCTTTTTTCTTGAGAGCTCTTTAAAGTTTAACTGCGAATGAAATCATTGCCCTAAAAATATGCAATGCATACTCACTTACTGTTGCTTTTTACACTTACAGTCTAAAAAAGTTTACCACTGATATGTACTTAGCAAGCATTCGAAGATTTAATTTGCTAACTTCGAATTCGTTTCACCAAAATGAGCCACATGATAAAAATACAAGTTCAGTTAAATTTTCGTTATTCGAATGATTAAAAAAAAATAGAAACCAGAAATCGACGAAAATGAATATAAAAGTGTAAAAATTTCATGGAATTATTTAATTTATCTATATTAAAACTCTTTTGTAAAATTTTCTATTACTTTTGAAAGTTGAGTGCATCTTGTGTTTGTAGAACTTTTTATTAAACAAGTAATTTTTAAGCAAAAACCAAAACCGACTTCAATTCACATATACAAATTTAGGAGTACCGTTAATTTTTTCATGATTTAATGATCGGATCTAAACCAAATTACGGTACGACCCTTAAGGTACAATCTTTCCGAAAAAAAAAAAGAATTACATATTGGAATCGGTTAACACGGTCCAAATTTATGCGGTGGAATACATAAAAGAAGAAAAAGCCTCCGAAGAATTTATAACCTCCTCTTTTTTGAAGCCGGTTGAAAATGTTTGAGTTCTTTGTAAAATTTATGTAAATAAAAAGCAATTTATGAAACTTTAAAAGGTTTATTTATTTATTTCATACTGTACATAAAACTTGCATAAATGTATTTTAAAAAGCGTATTTTCAGTATTTTCTGACGATATATATATTTAGAAGTATAAACCCTTTCCCCCCAAATATATTCCTGGGTGCGCCCCTGGCACTTAGTATTTAATACTTGTAAAAAATATATATTTTTACTTTCAGAATGTTTGTAATTTTAAACATTTCATGTGTATATTTATGTGTATATTTTAAACAACTCATGCTTAAAATCAAATCTTGAACATCTTGTGCACTCTAAAAAATTTTTGTTTAAATTTGCGCATATTAAGATAGGTAACCAGTTTCCTCTCTTTATGAATGCAAATTTAGACACTGCTTGCTTACTTTTACTTATCATATGTGTGGCGTAGAACAAATTTCAAATTTGTTTTTTGAGTTTTAAACATTTATTGTTCACATTTTCCCAGTTTACACATAAAATGTTTAAAATTTCCTCTAAAAAATTTTCGTTTAAATTTACGCATATAAAGAGAGGTAACCAGTTTCCTCTCATAGTGTGTGCAAAAATAAACACTGTCTGTTTACTTTTACATATCAAATTTGTCACGTAGCGCACACAAGGGGTGGGTTTTGGGGCTAAATTTATTATGATATGATTATGAATTTTATTTTCCATTTCTTGTGCGTCATTTTGTAAGAATTTTTCTTTTTTCTTGAGAGCTCTTTAAAGTTTAACTGCGAATGAAAACATTGTCCTAAAAATATGCAATGCATACTCACTTACTGTTGCGTTTTACACTTTATAACCTAAAAAAGTTTACTACTGATATGTACTTAACAAGCATTCGAAGATTTAATTTGCTATCTTCGAATTCGTTCCACCAAAATGAGCTACACGATAAAAATACAAGTTCATTTAAATTTTCGTTATTCGAAGTATTAAAATGAGAAACCAGAAATCGACGAAAATGAATAAAAAAGTGTAAAAATTTTGTGAAAATATTTAATTTATGTATATCAAAATTCTTTTGTGAAATTTTGTATTACTTTTGAAAGTTGAGTGCATCTTTAACCGTTAATTCTTTCAGGATTTAATGATCGGATCTAAACCAAATTTCGGGGCGACCCTTACTTGCTGTCTCCACAGGCAAAAGTTTTTATCTTGATAATGTTATCAGGCAAAATTTTGCCCATGGAGACCGCATATTGCTCTTGGCAAGCAATAATTATCAGAGCTTTTATCTTGATAAATATTGCCAGCAATTTGGTACTTTGACAGCTACATTTTCATTTGCGCGATAGCTTCGAGAAGACAATATTATCGATATTTCAATATAAAAGCAAAAATTGAACTGTTTTCTATTAAAATATGTGTTATTATTTGCTTGGGTGTGAAATAGCATATTTTTTAAACTTTTTAATTGATGAAATCCGGCAAAAATTGCCATCTTATAAATGCTTTTATCAAGATAAAAAATGCCCACGCACAAATATTGCCGATGATAAAATTTTTATCAGGCAATAAAAATGACAGTTGGTAGGCAAAAACTTTTGCCTGTGGAGACGGGCCGTTAAGGTAGCATCTTTCCGGTAAAAAAAATAATTATTGGAATCGGTTCACGCGGTGCAAAGTTATGCGGTGTAATAAATAAAAGAAGTAAAAATACTCCGAAGAATTGATAACCTCCCCTTTTTTGAAGCCGGTTAAAAATGTCTGAGTTCTTTGTAAATTTTATGTAAATAAAATGCAATTGATGACACTTTAAAAAGTTTATTTATTTATTTCATACTGTAAATAAAACTATCATAAATGTATTTTAAAGAGCGAATTTTCAGTATTTGCTGATGATATATATTTAGAAGTATAAACCCTTACCCCCCAAAAATATATTCCTGCGTGCGCCCCTATGAAAAAATCAATAGTGCGTTCATCCCAGGCAAGGCGTTTGGCCAAGCTTTTTAACAATATTTATATGAAATCCTATTTATAGAAATAAAGTTTCCATTTGAAAAAAAAATGTCCGTGACAAACCGTGAGAGATTAAAAAACTAGTCGTCGAGAACGTGCGTGAACGTGATTGAAATATAACAAAACGAGAGTGTGCGTGATTTACAAAACCATCATCGTGAGCCAAAATCACTCACGCGCCCATCGCGCCTCATTGATCAAGTTTGGTACATCCGTTAAAATGTGCGTCAAAACCGGAGCAGTAGGTAATTCTTTTGTAAAAGCATCTTGAGCGAAAAGTAATTAGTCTTGCTTGTCGCCACCACATTTTCGCAATCGTATTGATACGTGTTTTCAAGACAAGATATTTTGCCTCATTTTCCTCTTTGACCTTTATAAGAAAGCTCGGTACCAGTGCACAAATCCTATTTAGATGCCAATTCAAGACTTATAATTTAAAAAAAAATCATTTGATTACGCTCGAACTGATAAGGTGGTATTTTATTATTTAATGATTGTTTCAATTTGTGGAAGCATTTGGGCAAATCTAAAAAACAGGTAACCTGTGTGTTATTTTGCTGTATTTTCATTGTTGTAAACGGTATCAGGCTGGTTGTTTTTGCATATATGTAATTCATTGTCGTATACTTGAAGCCTCAAAAATTTTAATAAATTTAGCTGCATAGCTTTTGAATTAAAGGTGTTTAAATAAAAAAAAATGAATTGTTCCTGTAATTTTAAAGAGGAGAAAAATTAAATATGTCATAACTTTTGAGGCACACTATATACTGGTTTGAAATTTTATGTGCAATTAGTATTTTTGTGTACACTTCATATGTAGTAGGTAAGAAAAGTGTGCATTAACCGTCCTGTTCATGGATGGGTACCCGGGTACCCTTTGCATATTCAAGTGTAATTTTTTTATAAACTACTGATAGTAACGAGTTAAAGTTTGGTGACATCCTAAAACTATCAATTTTGTACAAAATGGGTTTTTCATAAGATGGGTTTTTGATCAAAATAATTTTTTATTATTAGTTCTCATGGCTGAGGTACCCGGGTACCACTAGTGGATAGTTCTCATGTAAATAATAATTGGTTATATAACATGCAAAAATTGTAAGTTTTTATACCCAAGCGCACTTGTTCAAAAGGGTATTATAACGTTGTTTACATAACGGTTGTTTGTAACAACCAAAACGAATTGAGATAGATATAGACAAATGTATACATAACTGATCATAATAAACAAAGAAATCGATTCAGGGGTGACTGTCTGTCCGTTCGTCGGTCCGTCTGTTCACACGATAACTCAAGTAAAAATTTAGATATCTTCACGAAACTTGGTATATACCAGTAATTTTCAGAAATTTTCAGAAATACGAAAACTGCGATATTTTAGTAACTACTGAAGCTGGCCTTGGTACAACATACCAAACGACTGAAAATTTTTAAAATCGGACAATAGCCACGCCCATATCCCATATAACGGTAATTTAGGGAAGTACGAAATCTTCGATAAATCAGCAAATACTGAAGCTAATTTATTCAAAATTGACGTTTGAAATAATTATTTAGCAGAAAATACGTTTAGGGTAAAATTTTGGAAAGTGGACGTGGCCCCGCCCACTTATGACCACATAGCTGTATCTCGGTAACTGCTCGATTAATTTGTTTCAAACTCGGTATGATTATTGTTCTCGCCACATAAAAGCAAAAAGTTTAAAATTATTAAAACCGAACTAAAATTACGCCCACTTTTCATATAATGGTAAATTTTCAAAATGCGTGAAACTTCAAAATTTAAGGACGTCAATTTACTCAAAATTAATTCTAACAACAATCCCTGGAAAATAAGTAACATTATTTTGTAAATTGGGCGTGATACCGCCCACATATATTCTATCTATATATATAATACGCGAAGGCATTTTTTGTGCAGCATAAAAGATCTGTACCGTTGACCCGATTTTCAAAAATGAGATGTCAGATTAAAGCGCTTGATCTGTAGATGTGCAATAAGGTTTTACTTTTTTACCTGAAAAAAAATTTCATTCAAATAATTTAATAATCAATGCTATCCACACCGTTCGTTCGATTTTCAAAATTGAGGTGTCAAATCAAAGGGCTCTGACTTTAGGTGTACAATAAGGCTTAACTTTTTCGAAAAGAGTTGCCACTCTTTAAGAACTTAAGTTCAAAATAATACGCGAAGGCATTTTTTGTTCCGCATTAAAGATCTGCACCGTTCGTTAAATTAAAGTTCTTGACCTGTAGATGTGCAAACTGGTTTTATTTTTCGAACAGAGTTGTCACCTGTAGAACAATTAAATATAAATTATTAAAACAGCAATGCCGTCATACCAGCACCGTTCGTTTTATTTTCCAAAATAAGGTGTCAAGCTAAAACTCTTGGACTGCAAATATGCAATAAGGTTTAACTTTTTTGAAAAGAGTTGTCACCTTTTAAAAAATTACAATCAAATTATATAAAAAATCAATTATTTTAAAATGAGTATCAGTGGAAAGGGTTTTGAAAGTATTTGTTTCTTAACTTAACTTTAGGAGGGTTGCCACCTCTTTAAAAAATTAAATTCAATTTGAATTAAAAAAATTAATTAGGATAAATATGTTTCAACGTATAGGCGCATAATGAAAGGGGCTTCAGAAGGTGGCCATTTGAGAATATCTTGAAGAGGACTGCCACCTTCTTGCAATGTCGAATTTAATTAACTTATACAAAAGTTATATGAAATGTCGAAATAATGATGTGAAACGAACGAATATTAAGAAGACTTTAGTTTGAACACACAAAATATTTTTGAGGTGTTGGAAGAGGGTTGCCACCTGTTTGAAAATTAAATTCAAGTTATTAAATAAGTCAAATGAATTATTAAAGTACGGGTATCCATCGAAGGGGGGTTGAAAAATCTTTATTTCTGAACAATATTTAAAGGAGTTTAATTAATGATTAATTAATATAATTCAACCTAATTCATCAGTTGATTAAAATATATATCGCAATGTTAGACGAAGAATATTTAAGAATATCTTAGCGCGAAACTACTTTTCAAAAGGGATGCCGCCTGTTAAAAAGTAGAATTTAACTATATCTATATATATAATATGCAAAATGAGTTTTTGCCCAGGTCATCAGATATCAACCATTCGTTTGATTTTCAAAGATGAGGTATCAAATTAAAGGGCTTGATGTGCAGTAGGCTTTTACTTTTCCGAAAAGAATGGCCACCTTTTAAAAAATCAAGTTCAGATTATTTATAAATCAATACTATCATATCCCCATCTTTCACTCGGTTTTCAAAAATGAGGTGTCAAATTTAAAGGCTTTAGGAGGTTTTACTTTTTGAAAGAGTGCCACCTTTAAAAAATTAAATTCAGATTATTTCAAAAACTAAATCATTTATTTAAAAGTAGGTATCAATCAAAATGGTTATTAGAAGCTTTGCTTCTTAGCTTAACTGTGAGAGTGTTGCCCCCTGTTTAAAATATCAAGATAAATTTTAAACAGGGAAATTACATAGGTAATTTAAAAATGTTCCCCCACAGGGTTCCAGACTAAGGGGGTTTAAAAAGGAAGTAATTTGAAAATGTTTTGAAAAGGGTTACCACCTGCTTTAAAAGCCGAATTTAGTTAAAACCATGTTATACACAGTATTAAAATTTGGGCGTTAAACGAAAGAGTGCTAAGAAATCTTTAGTTTAAACATTAAAATTTTGTTTGATGGTTTGAAGAGAGTTGCCAGCTGTTGAAAATTTTAAATTTTGATGACCTATTAAGTTAAATAAATTACTAAAACAGATTATTTAATCGTTCGTGGGTTTGAGAAGGATTTATATCTGAACTGTTGAGGAGAGTTGACAGGTGAAAAAAAAATTCAATTCAATTTAATTCTTCAGTTAATTGAATTATGTATCAAAGTATCAGACGGAAGAGCTTTAAAAGATTTTAGTTTGATAATGCTTCGCAGTGGGTTGCCACCTTTTAAAAAGCCTTATTTATTTTAGCTTTTACACAATTTTAATGAAGTATTAAAATGTGAGTGGCGAAATAAAGAGTTTTAATAAAACTTTAGTTTGAAAATATATTTTGTTAGTGTTGCCATCTATTCGATCTTTATTTTGAGCGATAAAGTTCCGGTAATTGTGTTATCAGCTGTCTCGGTGAAGTCAATTGGCCCCTCGGAGCCGTGATTTCACGCCCTTAGACTTTCTTGTGCCATGCCGTGAAGGACCGATATAATGCGAACAATCCATTAACGATTCAGGCCTTTAAGGCATATGTCGGGCGTTTCTTGAGATAGAGCCAGAAACCATCAACAAGGTCTTGGAGAACTCGGTTGCAGGATGCGCTACTGCGAAGGCAGTCACATGATGAAATCGGGTTCCATAACTAATGGGAATATTTGTTCTTTCGAATAAACCCATAATAAACCGAAAAAATTTGTTTGTGTTAATTTTTATAAATAAATAATTTTTTTGTTATGGTCATCAGATCTTTAATGTGAAGGTCATCAGATCAGCACCGTCATTCTAAATGTGCATTAGGGTTTTATTTTTTGAAGTTACGACCTTTTTTAACGGTGCACGGTGGTTTGAATTTTGAGGAAAAAAAACCGACGCCATTTGAGACCTCTCTTCGTTCAAAAAGGGATGGACGAATTTACTTGAAATATTTGCAATACTTATTAAGGTTTGTGAATAGTGTTGCCATCTGTTTAAAATATTAAACTCAATTTTGGCGTCTTAACGCCATGCGGGTTCACTAGTTATGTATATAAGTGTATCTCATTATGTCTAACCGACCTGACCGTTATATAGAAGATGTTTGAAATAGGGGTAAAACTACCCCCGCTTACCATGTAGCGGTAGTTTTCGGAAGGCGAAAAAACTCTATTGAATACTTGCGCCGGGTATTTATTGTTCGGTTCCGCCCAGACTTACACTTTTTTGCTTGTTTTAAATTGTCTTCACTTGAAAAACACTGCACGCTAGTCGCAATCCAATCGATATTTATTACCAGGGAACGGATTTTTAGGACTTAAAAACCTATAAAAAAGGCAAAATAAAATAGCGAAATAGTCTGGAAAAGGCAAAATAATATAATTTCAAGTTCAAGTTGAGAATAGTAATTTGTAATCAAAATGTTTTCGTTCATTCAAATAACCTCGCAGCTTACTTGGTTTTTTGAAAATTAGCAAAGAAACTCTCTGAACTGCCTTGTGGCACCCGGGTACCCAGCCTCAGGAGAAAAATTATTCATGAAAAAGGAAAGAGCGCTTGAGGAAATTAGAATACAACACTAATAATAATCCATTGCGCCTATCTAAAAAGACATGAAAACATTTATGTAATCATCTAATAGATTTAATTAATGCCAATGCTTTGGAAATTCCATTCGAGTGTGCGGAGATTGTAGTGAGAATGTTTCGACCGAGGTATCAAATGAACTAACAGCGTCAAAAAATGGAAAACAGGGAAAATTGGGTAAGTACAGTTCAGCAAAACATGCACAAAATTCTTTGCACATTTCTTATTCGTATTTCATGACGTATTCGTCTCATTTATTTTTATCCAGCCTCGCTAAGTACCATACAAATTTTTTTTTTAATTTTTCCAAAGACTTTTATTTTTTGAACTTGGACAGTTGTAATATTAATTCTTAGTTGCATGTCGCTTACGTAAATTTCCTCGTTTCAGATCAATCAAGTCTTTCGGAGACTTACATAAATCAACATGAAAACTACATGGATAAACGACGATTTGAAAAATAAAGAGAACAGGTACATAAATACTTTGCTGGCACGGCAACAAAAATTATACAGACGTATTCGGCAACGGAAAGCCACTGTGAGAGAAAAAAATAAATTAATTTGTAAATGGACTGTCCGTTGCTCAAGATTTCAAAAAATCATACCAAACAAAACTAGTGCTGAAAATGAAGTATTAAACGCAGTTAAAACGATTGAACAGCAAGTTGCTGCAGTTGTTAATGAACGCCTTTTGTACTGCGAAGTACTCGATCAACATTTGCAATAACGAAAAAACACTATAATAGCAGCACAAGATGGAATTGTTTTTAGAAAACTACTATCCGACCCTATAGTAAAAAAAACAAAACAAAAGTATGAAAAAATTATCTCATTTAGTATGTCTACGTTCTCAAAGAAAATATATAAATTCCGAATCACTGAGCGGCAAAAGATCGTGTACTAAAACTGGCCGAAGACAATCAGAATTATATAAGGTAATCAAAAAGTTTTTTGAGTTGGATGAGAATTCTTCGTCGCTCCAGGTGTTAAGGATACTATATCTCGTGGCAAAATTAAAAAGAGAAAAACACATTTATGCGATGCTCTTAATAATTTATTCACAAAATTCTAAACGCAGCATCCTTCAATCAAGATTTCTCGTGCATCATTTTATAAGTACAAACCATTTTGGTGTGTTCGCCGACCAATCAATGGAGGATGCTTACATGAAATTTGTTCTTTTAACATTGTCGAAGCATAAGTTGCTGGATAATGCTTCTGCACAATCACTTACAGAATCACATGTACGCAATATCTACAATAAAGAATGCTGGTAAAGTCAATGCGAAAATTGTAAAAATAAAAATATCTACATTAAAAATTGTAGTGATCAAACATGATACTTCAAATAGGTAACTCGCACTGTTAGTAGACCAGCTGCAAGGAACAAAATGTACGATGTTAATATTACCTTCAAGATGAGAATTGTATATTACAATAGATGGTTTAATAACTGAAGCCAACTCTCTCGTTAAAAACTATTTAAAGTATGAGTATCTTAGGATTCATCAGCATCGAGCGATATCAACTTTTAGAGATTGTTTAAAACCCAACGAAGTATTTTATAACGGAGATTTCTCCCAAAACTGGGTATGTAAGTACACAGCAGAAATACAGAGTGCACATTTCGGCGCGTCAAAAACAGCTGTTATTGCACACAGGGGCATTTTATTATAAAACAGTGAACGGCGGTTTGAAGTGCATATCCTGTTGCACTGTATCAGAATGCATTCGTCACGATGCTGCTGCTGTGTGGGTTCATATATAGCCAGTCCTAAAATTAATGCAGGAAATTTTACCAGAATTATCAGCAATTCACATACAAATAGATCGCCCTACTTCGCAATACAGAAAAAAACCTGCTCTCATCTTTTTCAACAGTTTTATGTAAAACTGGGATTGAAGTACGCTTAATGGAACCTCACAGCTTCCGGACACGGCAAAACTGTCGCAGATGGAACAGGTGGTACTGTGAAATCTCTGTGTGATCGAATGGTTGCGCTTGGTAAAGATATTATAACAGCAGAGGGAATGGTTAATGAAATTCTGTTAATGTTAAGGCATTTTTAATTTTGTAAGATGATTTTAAAGTCATCGACATGATGAAAAATGCTCAAATACATGGTGCTCCTGGTACTGAGAAAATTCACCAATTGATTCGGATAAGAAAACATCAAGACTTTTTGTTACTTAAAGAACTGTCGTGTGTTCGTACTGTTACTTCATGGGGTTGTACGAATCATCATGCAGCCATTTTGCTTTATCCCCGCACACATGGAAACCTGCTGAAAAAATTGTCAGCAATAAAAAAAAATACTGCTCAAGTTGCTAATAGCCAAATAAAAAACAAGAAGCCTTCAACTGAAATATCTGAAGATAATCTATTTCTACCAAAAGTAAATAAGAAGGGTACAATTAAATTAAACAAGAATAGAAATGCAGTAACTAAGGTGCATATCACAAGGCACAGAAGATATTAAAATTATGCTGCTCGTTAATAATTTAAAAATTTAATAAATAACAACACTGTGCTCGAATTTTAAACTGTTTCTTGGGCAAAGATTCTAATAGTAGCTGTTACTTAATTGGGGCCTTCTAAATTCAACGGCGGTCTTGACAGATTAGCTCTAATTTTCGAGATAGCGATACTTGAAACTTTGCTTAAATTTTAACTATTTTATAAATAACTCGCTCAGTTTTAAAGTTTTTTGCTAAAATTTTGCAAATGACTACTCTTAAAATCAGTGAAATCGGTTCACTATAACATCTAGCTTCCATACAATTTATTGTTAAGAGGTGTTGTTTTTCGTTATAACTCCTCTAATTAAGCAGGTAAAAACTTAGTACAATTTTGATGCATCATAAACACAAAACTAACAGTGAAAATCATCGAAATAGGTTCACTTTAACATATAGCACACATACAACTGATTATTCAGATATGAAGTTAGAGGAGTTATAGTGCAAACCGCAAATCTAAGTAACACAGGCCAACAAAAATGGGAAACAATTTTGTAATCTAAAATGTTAAAGCTGTTTTTGATAGAAGTTTTCATGCTGACTACGAATCCGTAAGTAAAAAGTTTCACCACGTCCAAATTTTGAGAAAAACGTGGTCAAAGTATCAAAAAATTGCGTTTTTGCAGTATTTGAGAAGCTCTAGCGAAAAAACAAAATGTGATAGAGCCTTACACTTCAGCTTAAATTAAAGCTAGAACTCTCGGCACTTATGGTCGCTTATAGCACAATTTTCTTTCTTTCAACAGCACAATACTCCAGTATTTTGTTATTGTTCAATGACTATTAGTGATCATCAGGGTAACCCAAAATATGCAAAAGCATATTCTTTTTTGAAAATTTTTTTAAATACAGAGTAAAGTACATGTGTTTTTTATACCAAAATAAAGTCGTTTAAGCCATATTTGTTTGTGCATATTTTAACATAACATGAAAAAAGTACATGAACAAACATTACAAAAAGCAACTCTGCTCTAAAAAATGCTCGCTCACAATAGCAAGGGTAGAATTTATTAAGGTACAATTGTAGTTTATACAATATGAAGAGTGCGAGGAAGAGAAGACTATTTGCTGCTTTGGTTTTGGGAAAAACGTCAACCTGAGTTAAAAATACATAAGTAGTATGTTCCAGTAGCCGTCAGATTTACAGGATTTAGTCAGAAAGATAAACATTAACAAATTCACAGGAACGATTTCTGACCAAATTTGACGGGCACTGGAACAGACTAGCATTTTCGCGGCTCCTTCGTAATTTTGAGAACATTATCCGAACGAAGATAAATCTAAATTTATTTAAAGAACTATATTATTTATATTTTAACACAAACTTTGCCTTTTAGAAAATGCCCAAAGCAAAGCAAAGGCAGTCAGCAAAATTGGCTTTGTACGTGCAACAATAACCAGTTCTCAAGACAGATGGACAGGTGATGTATTGTAAGGTGTGCAACAAATCTGTTGCGTTGGATAGAGTCTTTTTGATAAAACAGCACATGCAGGGCGCAACGCATCAGGCGCAGGAGTCAAAGCAAGCAGCTAATGCCTCATCGCAACAATTTATTGGTGGAAATACGCATTCGTTGCCGCTGATATTCCAATACAGAAAATAAGGAATACAACTCTCGTTTCTTATTTTGAGAAGTACATGGAGTACATGGTGAAACGACATTGCGTCGTAAAGTCGATTGGCTTTACATGTCCACCATAAATAAAATAAAGACCTACATCCAAAATCAGTATCTGTGGATTTATATTGACGAGACGACGGATACCGCAGGGCGTCACATCGCAAATGTTGTGATAGGTGTTTTGGTTACAGAATATTGATCTACGCAAACGATGTTGCTGAATACAGCACTTTTAGAGAAGGCGGACCATGTTTCGATCGCCCGCCTGTTTGACGATTTTATAAAGCTTAATATTTTAGGTTACAAAATTGTTTCCTATTTTTGTTGGCCTGTGTAATCAGTTGTATAGGACCTATATGTTAAAGTGAACCTATGTCGATGATTTTAAGGAATAGTCAAGGTAATAAGAAAAAACAGTAAGGTGCAACATTTTTGCAAAATAACTTAAAAAATTAGGGAGCAATTTATATAATAATTAAAATTTAATCAAAATTTCAAGTACCGTTATCTCGAAAAACAATCTAGTAAAACGGGGGACGCCATTGAATTTAGAACCTGCCAATTAAGTGAGTTCAATTTACTTTATCTTTGCTTACATTTACAACTTGCACAGCGTAATTTGTACACAAATATTTTTTTTTTGTTTTCTTTTTCAGCGATCTAAATGTTTATTCCTCGTGTAACTTTTGATGCACTCGATGAAAACGAATTACATTCATGTTAATCAATTTATTAAGAGATTACGAATAAAATGATATATGAAACATATGTGTGCTCACAAACTGAAAAAATGAAAAAAAAATTTTTTTTTGGAAAGTGTACCTATTATTTAGATTTCCCCATATGTGTGGAAGCACTTGTGTATTAAAAATCTTAAAATATGGGTAAATTTATATTTTTTTATGAAGTTG
The DNA here is from genome assembly GCF_001687245.7 of Rhagoletis zephyria. NCBI lineage: Eukaryota > Metazoa > Arthropoda > Insecta > Diptera > Tephritidae > Rhagoletis > Rhagoletis zephyria. Next base: position 11,771 of record NW_016158333.1, on the reverse strand, counting down.
ACTCATATCGGAGTCCCTTTTCCAATAACTCACATATTTCTCCATGAGTATGCAACTGATTTTGATTTTACATAAAAATTTCCAGTACCTTACTATAAACACTTTCAGAGATAAGCCGTATGAAAAATTTTGTATATACGCGATGTGCCACCCCTCTTTTGCAATAGCACCCATTTTTTAATGAGTATGGAATCAGTTTTATATATCTCCATAACAAGTTCCTGAATACCTCCAGAGATACACAGCATGAAAATTTATATGGGATGTGTCACGCCCATATTTCCAGGAACACAAATTTTTCCCGATGTGTTTCGAACTTATATGCAGTACATATATATTATATGGGATATGCCATGCTCCTTTTTACAATAACACCAATTTTTCCCGTAATTACTGAATTAAATTCATATATCTTTTATACCAATGTTCAATGCATTCTAATAAATACTTTGTCAGATAGTATGTTTGCATTATTTCCTACAATTACTTTTAGCCCACGATCATCCGTAGGATGTCTGCAGTAGGTGTGCCAACCATATTTGGTTATGATCGGTCATGCGGTTCAGGACGCAATGTTTTTTTTTGTATGAAATACATAACAAGAAATTCTCTGACTCGTATTCATACAGCATGCATGAGTACGCACGAGTGTGGCGTATGAGTACGGCGACCATCCATCCTGTATAATACGGGACAGTCCTCTTTTTCATCTTTTGTTCTGGTGATTTATTTATTTCATACGGGACGCCAAATGTTCTGTATTTCTCCTGTATTCGGTTTTCTGGCGCCTTAACGGCTCATAAAAATGGCATGCATATGAACCAGTTTTTATTTTAATATCTGGACGCTTATGATGTAGATGATTTTTAAGGTCATAATTTTGCATAGAAAAACTTGGTAATTGTGAATATGAACCGAAATTAGACATTAATGAATATTGTTAAAATTTCTAAAAGTAATTTCACTAAGTAGTATTTAGCTTTTCAAAGGTTTCGTCTTCAATTTGCTTTTTTGTTTACATTTTACTGTAAAATTACAATTTTGTTTACGTATATAGATTCTAAAATCAACAAGAAAATCCACAGAGCTTTTTGTTACTATTAGGTACTATTACCCAAGCCATATCAAACAGGTAGTAATTAGTATTATAGAAAAAACAACATTTATGCGTATTTTGTTGTTGCTGTGGTATCTAAAGTGTCAAAAACTATTCTGTTTTTTCTTTTAAATCAAAGTGTGCTATGTGGAATACAAAAAAAATTTAGATTGGAAAAAACAAAAATTGCCGCAGTTTTTCAGTATCTATTTTTGTGTGGAAAAAGGTTTCACATGCAAATAGATTTTAACAATTGAGAATTTTGTGAGAAGAAATAAGAAATATTTGACATTTTAGGGGGTCCAAATAATTAAAAAAAAAAAATAAATATCAAATCAGCTGGTCTACTGATACTACCTGTTCAATGGTCCAATTTTCAAATTTTGTTAAGAGAAAAGGTATTCATAAGGCGAAATTACGCAAAATAAATATTGCGGATCGCATGAGGGATTGTATTTTCACCATGAGAAAGTCCAAATAAGAAGGCTACGTTGAGAGTATTGTAAAATTAAAGCCCAAACTAGAATAGCGCAGTGGCAGTGACCGTTTTTGAAATCAGCTGTTACTGCTAATATTGGCAGTCACTGCCGTAGCAAACACAATACGGCGTTGTCAGTGACTGCTGTTGACTTTCCCTTTTGTTTGTTTACATTTTTGTGGTTGCCTTTTAGGCTTCAGTTACATCAACAGATGTTGGCTGCGTTTCAATTTATGTCAAATTCAGCATGCGAAGTTTGCTGCGATGAAGGCAGTGGCAGTGAATTTAAAATTTGGGGTACACTGAGCAGTACTGCTAGCTGCCACTGCTGTATTGTGGGTCGCTTCATTGGACACCACACATTCTAAAAAACAGCTGATTTCAAAAAACTGCCGCTGCCACTTCCACTGCGTTATTGTATTTTGGGCTTAAAGAAGTTCTGCAAGATAAAAGATTCAAAGGTAAGCTTTGCAATTCCGCTCGTTCCGGATGCCTAGGAATGTTTGCAACAAAAAAAAATCTCGAGCGCAAAGTACAAATTTATGGGAATGTGTTATGTTACAAGTGAACAGTTATATGCTGCTTTCACAAAAGATCGAAAAATACGTATATGCCAAAAAAAGGCGCTGTTTTAGAACTTATAAATTTAGGATCACTGAAAAAGGTTTTAAAATCCTGCAGCTTTTGTGGAAAAAATAGCCGAAATTATCTTTTGTCCCGTGTTCGGCTGTGATAAATATGGTCACGGTACGTATGAGTAACATTATTTCCTGCTCATATTTCATACTAAAAATTCATTGCGCATTTTCATTGCCATTCAAAACTGGTTTATTATGCATCGATTTTCTTTGTGGGTAGCTTGATTTTGTAAAGGGACAGGCTTTAATACAAATGAAAAATTTGACATAAAATTTGTTATTTGTAAATTTTTTCACTGTTAAAGCTTGATTTTTCATTCACAATGCAAATTTACAATAGAAATACATATGTATCTTGCGAAAAAAAAGGTAAAAAATGGTAAAAATCAAGTTTACATCTCTCGGCGTTATGTAAATATAAAATAAACTTTCTGACATTTTAGTACATCCAACCATATCGTCCTTAACGAACCTGTTATTGACTGTGGGGACCACTGTGACAGCCGCATTGGGACTCCTCAACGTTGAAAATGTAAATGTAACGAAAAGGACAACAACTTAGTTACGTTAATTTGAGTTAAACGTACATAGGTACTAGCATTTATCATTAAAAGATTCGACAAATAAATATGTATTTTTAATGGACTCATCCTGCTTATGATTTTCTTAGTGGGAGGGTTGTTATTATGGTATGGAGAAGGCTGCCAACTACTCTTAGCTATGAAGTGCCACACTGGCGATAAAAAAAGTGCCAACAACGTTATTAAATCAATAGTGCTATAATGAAAGTAATGGTGACAGTTGAAACATTTGTGAAGGAAAAATAATAAAATATTTGTAAGCGTTTGGCCGATTTTTTTTTTTGATTATTGCTGTATACTGGTCGATCTACTTTTCCATGTGCAAGAAAAACACCTTTTCTCCACTTCTTTGCCAAACGTTTCGCTAACTACAACAACGTTATTTAAAATGGAAATAACCTTGTTTTCTTCTATTTTTTGTAGATATTTGTAATAAAGAATCGCCCCTGATGATGCTAAGGTAGTTAGCGAAACGTTGGGCAAAAAAGTGGAGAAAAAGTATTTTTCTTGCACATGGAAAAGTAGATCGACCAGCCTACAGAAAAATAATAAGATTTTCCAGAAATGTCCACCAAAAATGAGATGGCAATAAAAAATTATGGCGGAATTACACTAGATCAAATCTAGAAGAAAGATTTTGACATATTTTGTTATATTTGAAAATTTGCGTTTACAATTTTGTACAACGCATCTGAATGAGAAAGCTTTTCTACCATTTGACAAGAAATAAATAATGCATATCGTCTCTAGACACTAATAAAGCAGCGCGAGTATTTCGACGGCGAAAAGGGATGCATAAAAAATTTAACGATCAAAGACCTAGTTGACGGCGCAGAAATACTCGCAAACATAGTTGAATGCGAAGAAAGACGCGATATGCAAGATTTACCGCATGAGATTTGGCGTCGCACAGCTATCTGACTGCTTTCAAAAATGGACTGGCAATACTTACGGCCGGTTTATCAATGTCTGGTTATCACTTCCTCCCAGTTAAATATCATTTTCGAAGTTTTCGGCAGTTAGTGTATTTTGTTTTAAACGGTTTTATTTAGCTTTCCTTCCTTCCTTCCTTCCTTTCCTTTCCTTCCGCTGCAGGGGTGCGCTTTGGCACAAAAAACCATGTGTTTTGCATCAAATCGGCCATTTTCGGTAAAAATAAAGTGCAAATTCAGAATCCTCGGACAACAAAATCCCCAGGCAGATCTTTTGACTGTATAAATATTTGCATTTAAATCATTTTGAATTGTTTTAAATACTGCTCTGCGACCACCAACTTCAAATTGCAAAAAAAAAACGTTTAAAATCGCCAACCTTGGAAATCTGATAAATTACTTCTCTATGTACAATCCAGACCGTTTTAAAAAGCATCCATTATTTTCGATACTCTTTACCGAAATGTTTAGGCTTCCAATAAGAACACACATATACCGAAAATATGGAGCTTTCAGTGCTGATTGAAATGAAAAATATATATAAATTTTCCGTTGCCACAATGCAGAGAAACTATTCCTTGTTTGAAACATTTTTGTTCTACGTGAATCGGAAAGATTACCCTTGTAGGCGTGGAAGACTTCTTCATCTGTCAAAGAATTTTACTTGAATCTTAGATCTACGAAGGTGGATAAGGTCAAGACGTCAATGAGGGTAGAGTGTTGTTTTACTATGGCAATACTGTCGATATGTGGTTTCCAACTTGTTCAATGAAATTGGTTAAACTTTTGGGAAAGCATCGTCTTATTCGTTCTAATTATGAAGCATAATCTAGTCGAAATAAAGTCGATTCTAAAGTTCGTTGCAGGTATTTTAACAGATATTCTGTTGAAGATTAAGTAAATAAGCTGCAACTAACTTTAGTGTCGACTTCATTTTGACTCTGAAAATGCCGCATTATTTTTTAAGCAATATCATATCGTGGGTGATATTCAAAACGGTCTATGCCTATTAGTACCCTTGACACTTAGATGGTCTCTTACTTGCACCGGAATGCATTTGCAAATCGCTACACCATAATAAACGAATGACAAAACTGTCCGCCTTTCGCTGATAAAGATGTACGATTGCCAGAAGCGGTCAGATACAGATAACAGATCAATTAAGCACCAGAGATAATAAGTAACATAGAACATTCTGCTGTATCACCGACGATATAAAATGGTAAAATATTTTTTTCTTACTGTCTACCGAAAACGAAGTATTGGGTACCAAAATCTTTCCGAAGTATTGGGTACCGACAACTCAGCACATCACTAACAACGTCATTTTACACAATCGTATAAGTTTCGCGGGTATACCACAGTTGGGAACGTTCCAACCGAATAACGGCACTGAGAATGTTATGCGGAGTTTTAACGATATAACAGGATATATAATATGCATTGTTTAGGCCTCCACCCTAAATATATTGCACCACCCTAATGTGCAGTAACATACACCGTACATGTATATACGTACACACACAAACTCACGCAAATACATATGTACCCCGCCGCTTAATAACTGTGTTGAGGGGAAATTCAACCTAAGTACATGGTTCGGCGGGTACAACGGAGTTGGAAATTATATCAAAGTTCACTTCTCCGAGAACTATCAACCGATTCACCAGCTACCACGCCACACTGAGGTAAGAGCATCAAGTACGCTTTACAACGTTGTACACAACCATTTTAAATACAAAATAAAGATCAAGGGCCACTTATTAATTATTAATACTTTAAATCCTTGTCTTTTCTTTACATAATTAGTCTGTTCCAATAGCAGTCCGGTTTACAGGATTTAGTCCGGAGATTTTTTTCCTGTAAGTTCATGAAAAGTGTCAAACGATCAGCTGATTTACATGTGCAAACAAAAACAGAAAGCGGTGAAAGCAAAGAACCTTATATTTGTTATAAAATGGAAGTAAACAACGAAATATTTAAATATGTATAGATTTTATTAATTATTTAGTGATATTTCAGCCAAATCAGTGTAGTGCCAATGACATGTAAACAAACCGTCTGACGTTTTTACAGGAAATAGTGCTTTTTGCGTTCCTATGCACTTCTGCATCTGTTCTCCTTTTACTCTCATTTGAGAGCGTAAAATTGTAGTTTGACAGTTCCACAGGTTTTAGTCCGAAGTTCAAAGGAACAGACTAAATAATTTACGTGCGAGCACTACATTCCGTGTGACGTGTCTCCGCAGTAAACATTGGTCCATCTACGCCATTAAAGCAGCAACGAGCGCCTACAATACAGTCCACACTACCCTGGAATTGAGACACATAAACCAACTTTAAGTTTCCACAGTTCCAGAGCCAAAGCAATTTGCACTAAGCACTTGTCTCCCAGTTCCTGCCTTTTAATTACCACAAACCACCATCACTTAATCTATGCAACCAGCACGCAGCTTATTACAACAAAGGTACGTGGTTGAATTTCTTGCACTTATTTATGTGTCAGCAAAGTGTTCAAATTTTATATAAAAGATTTTATCGCGAGTGATTTTTTCACAAAACAAAAAAGAGGAAAGGACTCAAAATTGAATATTCTAGTTTAAAAACAATTTTTCACTATTGTGAGTGTATCGGCCATATGCGTATAAGCGCGCGAACGTCCATTATAGTTCTTAACACATTAGGTTTGTTCGTCGAGCAAAAAATTTGTACGAATTTGTACGAATTATCACGATTTTTGCCCAAATCGCGTTCGTGCAAACCAAAAAATTATCCAACACTCAAAAATTGTGAGAGCAAAGTGACAGTTCTCTTGGAGAGAAGTTGCAAATTCTTGCTGGAAAAAATTTTGCCAGCAAGAATTTGCAAACACGAAAAACATGTGGTTGTGGCGCATGGTTGCATTTTTGTCTACAATAATTTGAATAAATTAGTTCGTTAAATTTAAAAATTTATAAACACGAGCGATTTTTTTATGAAAAAAGGAAGTAAATAATTGTTGATATAATTAATTTAGTTAATTCCAATGATTTGAACTTAATTCGGCTGAAAAAAATGGTATTCGCAATCGGAATGCAATTGCAACCAGAGTCGATTTAAGAAACCCGACAGCTAGTACGATGAAGAAATTGAAATGTATGTTAAAGAAAGTCAGAACAACAAGAAATATACATGTATATCCCGTTTTTGGACATCCGAAAGTATTTTAAAAATTCTATAAAAATTTTGTATGTTTGAAATGCAACCGTGGACGCCAGCTGGCAGCGAAACTTGCAAATTCCTGCAAATTTGCGTTCGTGCAGAAATTTGCAAGGTTCTCAACATGAGAGAGAATTTGAGAGAATTTTTTCTTACTCTCTGATATTTTGAGTGTTGGATAATTCTTGCTGGATTTTCGACGAACAAACCTAGTGTTGTTTGTGTAAAAAGCGATTTCACTTAGCGAAAAAAAAAATTTTATTTTTTTGCGAAGCACGGTTTCTTGCAATCGTCGGCTTTATAGTTTTCTCATTGCATTATTATTAAATTGACGCTTCCTAAAGTTTTATGCGAAATTCTGTTGGCCTTTACACATTTCACTTGCGTTGATTAGCAGCGCATTATTATTTTGTTGTTTTTGGCGATCACTTCATATTCACTGAGCTTTTTCGCCGTTTTTGTTAGCATAAAATCACTTTCGCGAATTGAAATACAAACGAACATAAATTATTTTATTGGTTGTGGAGTTTCACATAACCTTTTTTCTATAAGTTGGGTGGCGAGGAGTAATTATACATACACATATTAAAATTATCACTGTGTAGTTTGCTGAAACAAATAAAGCATTAGTGGCATATACATATATATATGTACATACGTTTAAACGCGAAATCTCTTGTCTTAATTACCTCAATATTGGGATTGTTTGGTGTAGCTGCTAGTCCAGTGTGACTAGTCAAATTTTCATTTGATACATTAAATCTGTATCAGATTTCTATCTGTATTCACGGGATATTTCAAACTACCTCTACAATTCTACCAAATCACTTTTAAAATAAACGTTCTGAAATGGAAACCTTCATAAGATTAGCAGACTCTATAACTGAATTCGAATACGATTACCGCAGTACACCATTCGAAGAGCAAAATAAGCACGCCCTTGCAATACAGCAAGAGGAGCTTAGGGCCATGTGGAAGAAAACAAAATCAGCCCATGAAGCCCTCTTAGATACAAATCTGTCAAAAGACGAGAGAGTATCCGTAAAGGGAAAACACAAAAGCAGTTTCACCTGCTATATAAAGTGCATGGCTGCAATGGCTGCTGACGCAGAGAAGTTAGCGAAAACCGAAAAGGAAATAGAAGATATATCTGTTCGGGAGCACAATATACATCTGCCTCCTTGCGACACAGATATCTTCAAAGGGGATTATATTTCATGGCCGTCATTCAGAGATATGTTTACGGTCATATACATTCTCAACAAGCGCTTTACCCCGGTTGAGAAGCTTTTCCACCTCAACCAGAAAAGGAAATTGTGCGATGGTGTCCTTTAACCAATGATGGCTTTGAAATGGCCTGGAAAAGTTTAAGCGACAGATACGAAAATAAACGCATTCTGGTAAATACGCAATTGAAAATTTTGTTCAACCTCAACGCAGTAGAGAGCGAATGCGGTAGCTCTATCAAGAAACTGCAACGAGACATAAATAATTGCATCTCGTCACTTCAATGTCATAATATTGACATTTCTAATTGGGATGCAATTCTAACGTATCTTTGTTCGCCTAAACTACCAGAACATACATTGGCGCTATGGGAACAGACCATTGAGAATAAAACAGAAATTTCTAAATGGCAAGACATGGATAGGTTTTTGTCNCGTCACTTCAATGTCATAATATTGACATTTCTAATTGGGATGCAATTCTAACGTATCTTTGTTCGACTAAACTACCAGAACATACATTGGCGCTATGGGAACAGACCATTGAGAATAAAACAGAAATTTCTAAATAGCAAGACATGGATAGGTTTTTGTCCAACAGGTTTCAGACGCTTGAAACCGTTTCTGGCCTAAAGGATGGACAAATACATAAAGAATCTAAGCCGGAAAACGTACGGCATTTCCCTAAAGCCCCTTTAAACCGAATTGGCGCCGCGCAGGGCAACGTAACAAAATTTTCACGCAAAATTTACGAAAGCAATGCACACAGACCGCTGTGGTGTAGTGGTAAGCAGTGCGCGCTTTCACACATCAGCACCTGGGTTCAAGCCCAGGTCAAAGCAACATCCCAAAAAGTATAGAAAACGGTTTTTTCTTAACAGCGGTCGTCCCTCGGCAGGCAATGGCAAACCTCCGAGTGTATTTCTGCCATGAAAAACAGCTTCTCATAAAAATACAATCGCCGTTCGGAGTCGGCGTAAAACTGTAGGTCCCTCCGCTTTGTGTGACAACATCAAGGCGCACGCCACAAGTCGGAGGAGAAGCTCGGCCAAACACTAACATATGTGTAAGCGCCAAACTATTATTATTATTATTATTATTAATGCACACAGACTACGAAATTGCGAACGATTCCGCATTCTTAGCACTATTGAAAAAGTGGATTATGTTAAGCACAATAGCTACTGCCTGAATTGCTTATCAGCTGAACATACAGTATCAAGATGCACTAGTCCATACAGTTGTGGCACGTGCCATTTAAGGCATCACACGATGCTCCATATTCAAACAGTTCAGCAAAAACCAACTGATCGTACGGGACTTCCGAACCCCGAAGGTGACATAGCTTCAACGTCAGAACAGGCTAGGGTGAGGCGCGAAGCTGAAAGAGCAAATAATGCCCAGACTAGCAAAGTCTGTCCTATCACGCAAACACAAATAAAGGAGTGTTATAAGGAACTGCCCGTGTCAATATCCTTAACAACGGCGTTAGTTTTCCAGCTAGAGCACTAATTGATTCTGGCTCTGAGTGCTCGTTCATCACCGAGAGACTCAAACGCAGAATCAAACTGCCATCAAGATGCTTCAATGCCCAGGTCTTGGGTATCAACAATTCATCATCTGCGCAGATCAAAGAAGCGTGTTCTATTCAACTACGGTCCCCTATAGACCCATCAATTGTTATAGAAACCACCGCTCTAGTTTTGCCTCAGTTAACAGGGAATCTTCCGACTTGCCACGATGGTGTTATTATACGAAAGGCATTCCCAAACTTGGTCTTGGCAGATAAAAGATTCTACGCCAACGAGCCAGTTGATCTCGTATTAGGTGGAGATGTTTACGCACAAATCATTCTTGGCAGCAATAAAAAGAATGCGCTAAATACGCTTCTTGCCCAAAAGACCGTATTCGGTTGGATCCTAACTGGTTGCGCGCAATCACCGAATCCAACCAACAGAAAGCGTTCATTTTTCAGCAAAGTCTCAACATTTGCTACCCACCGAACCAAGGTTAAAAATTTTCGGCAGGGGCCGATATATTCTGAGCCAAATCTAGTTAACTCAGAAGGTAAGCGACTTAATCCCGCAGAAGTTCCAAAAACCAAAACTTTCAGCAAATGAAATGAATGAATGAGAAATTCCAAAACCACAGCAAGGCTTCATATATCATTCTTTGGGCGGGGGAGGGACTGACGCAACCCGTCGTAATAGGTCCTTAAACCTTAGAAACAATCATGGTGGTACGAACGTAAACTCCGAACAATTCACAAAAACACCACCAATCACTCCTTTCTACACGACCCAGATAGAGCGAAACTGGTGGCGCAGCAGAACAACCTTCTAAAATCTCATATTTTAACCTAATAAACTTCACAAAAAAAGTCTTCTAGTATAATATAAATATATATACTTAATTATATCGATATGATCTTTCTAAAACGTGGCCAGTCGAATCCAAGATATTCTCGAACTAAAACTTTCATAAATTTCTTTCGATTAACAGCCATACATATCTTAATTTAAAAAAAAAAAACGTCTGTACTTATACCTTATCAGGTAACTATAGTAGTTTATAAATTCGACTCTTCAACCAGGAGGAAATCAACCTTCAAAATAATTACAAACTACTACCCTCTGAAACCTCATTCGTTTGGCACCCATATGGTGATACATAGTTCTCTTATTTAATTCCCTTACTTCAAATTTAATTTGATTTTCCATTAAAATTTGTATTCAATGAACACCATTATGCACATACGTACGTATAAAAAAAATAAATTAAAAAAAATGCGGCCCAAAACAGCCAAGTTTGATACGTGGTGCTCTTTTAACAGTGCTATAGCAACAAAAACTAAATCGAAACCGAGAATAAATAAAAGAAATTTTCTGGTTTTATGCGCGACTGTCTTGGCATAAAAAACCCAATTATTTATTTAATATAGCCTTTACAGCAAAATCAGTAAAATGTTATCATATTTTACATTAAAACCAACAACGTTCTTCAAATGCGTAAAAATCACAAATTCTTTAAATACATATGTAGGGGTTAAGGCCTACTACATTATTCGTCTCGCGAAGATGGCAACTCTATAAACTTTGAAGAAATAAGTAATTAAACATACCTTTGCTTGTTGCATACATTTCCTGGTATATATTTTCTCTTGTTCATTCGTGCAACATTTGTGAATTGTAATTCGACATTTTCATTGTATTAAATAGATTAAAGAATATAGAAAACGACTTCTATAACTGGTGACCCCGACGATGAATATGGTCAGCGAAGGAGAAGACAGATTTATGGACGCTGAAAACATGCTGCATTTGGGGCGCCTTGCTGTTAAACCGCCGCCGTTTTGGAAACCTGATCCACGTCTGTGGTTTGCTCAGGTCGAGGCGCAATTTGCGCGCGCTGGTATCACGACAGACGATACCAAGTACTACACTGTTGTCGCCGAGATCGATTCGGCGATCTTAATGCACGCCAGCGATATTATTGCATCTCCCCCAACTACGGGCAAGTACGAGGCGTTAAAGGAGAGACTACTAGCTGAATTTGGTGAGTCGACAGAGAAAAGGCTTAAGCGACTTTTTGAGTCATGCGAATTAAATGACAAGAAACCGACT